>NC_134688.1:58901972-58999472 GCF_050947455.1 Rhinoderma darwinii | reverse complement strand
CTAGTTAGATTTGCCTTGCAAGGATCTGGGAAAGCTGGGTGACCACCCATATGGATGCTGAGATAGAGATCACATGGTTGTCAACTGTCCCATAGACAAGAAACGATTGAAGATCATTTTTAACAGCTTGACAGAAGAGGACAACCCATGAATTTATATTGTGATTTTTAATTTTAGGTGGAAATGTTCTTTAAACCAATTCAATGCCACATCTGGGTGAAACACTTGAGAGCTGTTTGTTTCCGATTATATTATAATGCACTTACAGATTTTTTATAACCATTTACTCTGCCATGAATCTTTGGCCCAGGTCCTTTCATTTCTTTCTGTCTCATTAAGCTGATATCTGTGAGCCAATATTGAAAGATTAAAGCACATGCCTGTCCATACATGGGATCAGGAATTCTATATAGGGATTTCCTGTCCTGTGATGGAGTACCGCCGTTTGCGCAATGATAATTGATTTATTCATTTATTGGGAAATGGGCAATTAATGTGTTGCCCTTCACATCTAAAGGGTAAAGTCCATATTTCTCACGTGGATACAATGACATGGGGCATATGGGATCTTATCTGCTACAGCCTATGACATAAATAGTCTTATTGTATTCTAAATACATTCAGATACCTATAGTTGAGATAAGGGCAGTGATTGCGAAACAAAAGGAACCAAGTGGATATTATAAGGGTAATATAATAAACATCGCTATGGTTACCTGGCATTAACAAATAATATGCAATTATAATATTAACGAGTAGAGTGTGGACATTAATACATGACAGTGTATGGATAATAGTGTCATTCATTGTATGGACATCATATGGACATAAATGCAGTAAGGTTTATAGCGATTATAGTGATATTACGTTAATGTCTGGGCAGTATTTGGTTTAGGGTTAGTAAAATCTATGGACAATATATTGATATGAATATATTAAAGAATATGTAAGTTATAGGGTTAGTATTAAAAGTCTATGGACTTTATATAGATGTATATAGATATGAATATATTACAGTATATGTACATTATAGGGTCAGGGTTAGTATTAAAGTCTGACGACATTATATGGATATGAATGCATTACAGTATATTTACATTATATTGTTATGGTTAGTATAAAAGTCTGAACATTATATGGCGTTAAAGGCATTAAAGCATATATACTTTATATGATTAGTATTAAAGTCTATGGACATTATATAGATATGAATACTATACATTATATGTATATTATATTGTTATGGTTAGTTTTAAAGCCTATAGACATTGTATAGGGTTAGTATTAAAGTATATTGGCATTATAAAGAAATGAATGCATTAAAGTATATATAAATTATAGGATTAGGGTTAGTATTAAAATCCATAGACATTTTTTTGATATATATATATATATATATATATATATATATATATATATATGCATTAAAGTATATATGTACATTATAGGGCTTGTATTAAAGACTAACAGCATTATATGGATATGAATGCTTTGAAGTATATGGACATTATAGGGTGGGGTTAGTATTAAAATCTGAGGACATATGAATATGAATGCATTTAAATCTATGGGAATAGCGCAATAATTCCCACCAGGGCCAAACAACTTTGATGCTGAGGGTGTGGAAGTGAAGTGAGGAGGGAGGGGGGAAGTAGGGAAAGTTGAGGGGTCAGTGTAAAGTTTTGATGTCCTACCCTATAGAGGCGACAAAGTCAGGCGCCCTGTCCCTTGTCATGTAAATCCCCCCTTTGAGCTGCAGACTGATTGTAGACAAGCAGGGACTGGGTGCAATTCTGCACTCACCCATCTGTCACTGGCGCATAGCTTTGATATACACCTTGCTGGCGCATTGTCCATTCTTGTGACCGGAAAGGAAAGGACACATAGCAGTAAATAGAGATTTGTAGCACGGGGGCTACACTGTGATCGCTTCCCACAATGCAAATGCTTAGGATCTGGGCACTTTTATATGAGATAGATAGATAGATAGATAGATAGATAGATAGATAGATAGATAGATAGATAGATAGATAGATAGATAGATAGATAGATAGATAGATAGATAGATAGATAGATAGATAGATAGATAGATAGATGATAGATAGATAGATAGATAGATAGATAGATAGATAGATAGATAGATAGATAGATAGATAGATAGATAGATAGATAGATAGATGATAGATAGATAGATAGATAGATAGATAGATAGATAGATAGATAGATAGATAGATAGATAGATAGATAGACAGATCTAAATGTATAAACTTACAATACAACCCACAGCACATGTAGCATTTTAGCCAAAGTTAACTCCTGTATTCATGTCCTTTCCTTTAATGTATTATATATACACATATAACGTCCATATACATTGTGTATTATAATGTAACTTCAGAGGTTTATGTAATAGGTGTCTTATAATGTGATACATGGTGCTAGCAGGAGCAGTCATGTCAGCTATGCTGCTGTTATCAGGATCCACTAGTATCAGGTCTATGTGATCTAGTAGTAGGTGTCTAATGACTGGCAGGCTATCTGTGATCAGGTAGATCTGTACAAAGCACTACAAAGACCCCCTGTGTAGATACACGTAGGATCAGAAGAGACTGAGCAGTGCTAATGAATGGATACACAGCCTCAGACAATACACTACAAGGAGATCTTATCACACTGAGCCCTTTATAGCCTATACATTGTGTTTGAATTGCCCATTCTGAACAAATGTCGGCCTGAGCTTTCATCCTGCAGCCATTTCTCTTTAAATGAGACTTTATATATATATATATATATATATATATATATATATATATATATATATATATATATATATATGTGTGTGTATATGTATATATATATATATATATATATATATATATATATATATATATATATATATATATATATATATATATATATATATATATATATATATATATATGCGACATATGAATAAGTCACCCAAAAAAATAAAGACGTGCTTAAAAATGTGCAGTATCCTTTACTTTGGGGTTTTGCAATACTGTAGCAAGCACATGAGCCTGGAGAACTGGAAATATATGCTGGCATGACATCATGGACATGTAAGGGCTTGTAGATCCACATTCACCTGGAACTACAACTCTCAGCATGCCCTTCAAATGCGATTCAAGCCTGATACATTTCCAGCGTGAAAGCACAAAGCTGTCATAGCAAACTGGGCATTGTAGTTGTACAAAAATAAACTGCCAATAAGATTCACAAAAACTGGAAATAAACTATAGATAGAGTGAATTCACACGCGCAGATTTTAATCCGTTTTTTTTATGCCGTTTTTGAAGACAAAAATAGGCGTGGATTTAAATAAGAGGACTTTAAATAAGTAGTACCTGTCCTTCATACTTTCTATACCTTTATGATCCAAACCTGTTTTTGGCTTCAAAAACTGCACCCGAAAACCTGAACAAAACCTGCACGTGTGAATATACCCTCAGAACAACAGGCGCATCAGGATTATTACAATTCCAATTATGTTCTGATATCTCAATAGAGCGAAAATATTCAGAAGGAAACATGCCTGTTGGTAAAGCAAAATCCCTGCAAAATAACGCCATGGCTGACAATGCTGGGACTTGTAGTCCCACAAAAGAGGAAAATGGTAAAGAGAAAACTGAGGAGTCAGTGCTATAATGACAAATATGGTCGTTGTAGATGGAGATATGCAATAAATGCACAAGTTTCCTTTAGAATATCCACAGTTTAGGGATCATAAGTCCCAGGAAGATATCACAAGATGTGCTGGGACTTATAGTTCCACAAGTGATACAAATATTTAATGCTATAATTATGCAGAAATGTCATGTAGGAAACTGAATATCCCCAAAGCTTCTTACCTTTAATATAGTTTGGTACTTTCAATAAAGATAGCATGGATATATGGATGTTATACATATACATAGCCTCATGTAATATACAGGTAATATGTAATATATAATACAATATAGCATTAAAAATATTACATAGACATGTGTAGAGTGTACTAGAGATGACGCTGGAGGATCTGGACCCGGTAAATGTCATTTATCAAGCCCTCTGCACACTGTAAATCATGGTTTACTGGGCGATAATGTGCGTTTTACAGCAGCCATCATATTAACCGTGATTAGATGTAATATAGGAGCCATTTATATGGCCTTCTGGAGAGGCTCTAAACACGTCTACAAAGGAGCAACTTCATGAAGAATTATATATTGATGAATGTTATTTCAGAGAACGCGGGTTATTATTCCCTGTATGTCATTAATTCATTATTGAATAGAAGACTTTGTGTCTAGATTAACCCCGTATTCTCCAATATCACAAATCGTATATGTCATCAGAACAGGATTATAACAAAATAGAATATAATCTAAATAATATAAAAATATGTAGATAATAATAATAATTTAAGAAGAATTTGTATTATTATTATTATAATCTGTAGTATTTTTAATGTACCGTAAATATTTTGTTTATAGTATATTTATAATATTTTCATACATTATTATTAGTTATCTTTAAAACTGTCCCTGTATATTTTTTTATTAATTCATTTCATTTTTACATTGATTTATTGTTGTGATTTTTTTTTTACATTTCTTTTAAACGTAATAAATTTTAATTTCACAATGTGACTTTTGACAATACTCGGCATGAAAGCCAAATATCTCCCCAGAAAACATGATGTATCTGCTCAGTCCGGATTAGTATTGTGATGTATGTACAGCCAGATCCCGAACACCGATAAAACCCGATATCATCATATTTATACCTCCGTTTTTCTATGATCCGTTCGTTCATGGATTCCTATTTCTGCATGTCAAAGAAATCACAATCAACGAAGTAACGAAATTCATCGCAACTAAATAGAAATGAAATAATAAATATAATATATACATTCTAATAATGTGTTTCTGTTAGAATTGGAATTTAATGCAACTTAAAATAATTCAATGTACCGAAGTATCCGTTCTATCTATCTATCTATCTATCTATCTATCTATCTATCTATCTATCTATCTATCTATCTATCTATCTATCTATCTATCTATCTATCTATCTATCTATCTATCTATCTATCTATCTCATATCTATCTCATATCTATCTATCTATCTATCTATCTATCTATCTATCTATCTATCTATCTATCTATCTATCTATCTATCTATCTATCTATCTATCTATCTATCTATCTATCTATATCTGAGTGTAGTTTTTTTTAACTTGTTTATTCCTATGCAGGGGGTAAAACCAGGACAAAGGACAAGTACCGGGTGGTGTACACTGACCACCAGCGGCTGGAGCTGGAGAAGGAGTTCCACTACAGCAGGTACATCACCATTAGGAGAAAGGCAGAACTGGCTGTCAACCTGGGACTCTCTGAGCGACAGGTATGTGACCATGACTGGGATTAATGTGCAAATAATCCCCCCTGATAAGCCAGGGACATGAGCTGCGTTATTAATGAGCCCAGTGTCAGGGAGAGGGAACATCAGATCTACATTAATCACAGGAACTTGTCTGAGATTGCAGCAAAACCCACATAGCAGAACATTGACCATTAATGAAAAAGAAGGGGCCACATCCATTACTGCAAAAACTTTTACCAAACAGCTTTAACTAAACAACCAACGATGTATGATAGATAGATAGATAGATAGATAGATAGATAGATAGATAGATAGATAGATAGATAGATAGATAGATAGATAGATAGATAGATAGATAGATAGATAGATAGATAATAGATAGATAGATAGATAGATAGATAGATAGATAGATAGATAGATAGATAGATAGATAGATAGATAGATAGATAGATAGATTATAGAGATGATAGATAGATAGATAGATAGATAGATAGATAGATAGATAGATAGATATTACATAGATATGAGATAGATAGACATTAGATAGATATTACATATGTGATTGGTAGTTAGATAGATTGATAGATAGATTGATATGTAGGTAGATGGTAGATAGATAAATATGAGAAAAATAGGTATATATGAAAGAGGTGGGATAGACATGAGATAAATAAATATATATGGGATAGATATGACATGAATAGATGATTAATAGATAGATTAGATAGATAGATAGATAGATAGATAGATAGATAGATAGATAGATAGATATGAGATATATAGATATTACATAGATATGAGATAGATAGACATTAGATAGATATTACATATGTGATTGGTAAATAGATAGATAGATTGATTGATTTATTGATATGTAGGTAGATGGGTAGATAGATAAATATGAGAAAAATAAGTATATATGAAAGAGGTGGGATAGACATGAGATAAATAAATATATATGAGATAGATATGACATGAATAGATGATAGATAGATAGATAGATAGATAGATAGATAGATAGATAGATAGATAGATAGATAGATAGACAGACAGACAGACAGACAGACAGACAGACAGACAGACAGATAGATAGATAGATAGATAGATAGATAGATAGATAGATAGATAGATAGACAGACAGACAGACAGACAGACAGACAGACAGACAGACAGATAGATAGATAGATAGATAGATAGATAGATAGATAGATAGATAGATAGATAGATAGATAGATAGATAGATAGATAGATATATGAGATAGATAGATAGACATGAGATAAATACATATATATGAGATAGATATGACATGAATAGATGGATGGATAGATAAATAAGTACATAGATAGTATTTATGTATAGCTAGAATATGTTCTATATCCATAGAGTAGTGATAAAAAAGTACAAATTGAATTGTTTAAAATAGTTGTTGGGAATTTGAAAAATTAAACCGGCTACATGTTCTTGTTTGGTGAATCCCCCTCTTAAGTAACTCAGGGTAATACTGATGTATTCTGTTTCTGTTGCAATGTCGGTATCTGCGACAAAAAAAAAAAAGTTTCATGGGCCTTCATGTCTGACTATTTGAACTGGAGGGCAGCCTGTATGGCAGGTCTAGCTTGTCCGACATGTACTTCATTATTCCGGCAGACATGATTGTTGTAATGAGATGATACACATGTCACAGTATTGCGGTTCCAAGCCATGACAGTTTTAATAATCAAAAAGTGACTGAATTGTGGTAATAATTTTGGTTCACATTTTATATGACATATTTTATCTAGAAACTGGTAACTATGTTTTGTTTTGTTTTTTTTAAAGAAAAAAATTGTTTCAATTTAAAAAATATCCATAAATAATTTATTCAAAAAAAGATACAATAAAAATAATAGGGTCCATAAGGGTATGTTCACACGCTGTGTTTTCAGGCATATTTCGGGGCGTAAACGCCTCGAAATACGCCTTAAAAAAACCGGTAGCTGAATGCCTTCAAACATCTGCCCATGGAATTCAATGGGAAAAACTGAGTTTCGTTCAGACAGGGCTTTTTTTACTCCACTCTGAAAACAGCTCCGTAATTTTCAGCCATTTTTGACTCTGCATGTGAACAAACACAAACAAATCTAGTCTGATGGTCTGGCTTTACACTTTAGGGTATGTTCACACGCAGATTTTTCAGGCATATTTCGGGGCATAAACATCTGCTCATTGAATTCAATGGCAAAAACAGCGTTTAATTCAGACGTGGCGTTTTTTGATGCTGCTGTTTTAAAAAACGGGAGCATGTCAATTCTTGAGCTGTTTTTAGAGCTGTTTTTCATTGTGTCAAAAACAGCTCCAAAAACAGCACCAAAAAACGCCACAAAAAAACTTTTTTGGTTTAAAAAACGGCTGAAAATCAGAGGCTGTTTTCCCTTGAAAACAGCTCCGTCATATTCAGCCGTATTTTATTTTGCGTGTGAACATACCTTTACTGTTGTATATCCACCTGTTATCGATCACATGAACTTAGATGTGATCGGTAACAGCTCGATCTTGCATGTCAGAGAATGAACCCGTCAGTCCCGCGTACCTGACCGATACAGGTTTCAGTGCTAGATACAGCTGCTTCGTATATAGATCATAAAGCAGCTGTATCTCAAAAAGTAAAAATATTTTTTCATAAAAAGTATTTAGAAAATTGCACAAAATACACTGATAGATATTAAAAAATATATATATTTGAAAGATGTATATAGCCTTTAAGTGTATTTGCAAGTTATTACACCCATGGCTAAATTCTTCTATGCAGGTACATACATGGATAGCTGCACATATGGTAGGAAGACCAGGTAGTTTACCCTGAACTGTTTGGTCCTTTTAGTATGAGGGCTCACAACAGTTGCCCTTCTGTGGGTATTTTCCCATACTTGTACTATATTTCTGAAATATATTTGCACCCAGAGTGCCAACTTCAACAATTCTTAAAGGGACTCTGTTACCAGTTTATCAATTCCCTTTCTCCTAAACTAATCTAATAGGCGCTTTGCTGCTGATAACTACAGTGTGATTTGTTTTAAAAAAACTTTTATTATTTGCAAAGTTATGAGCATTTTTCTAAAGGTGTAAATGAGCCTTTATTAGAGAACTGGGAGGTAACCGCAGTGATTCTCCTGAGGTGGAGCCTCCTCACAGCCTCTGACTACTGTCCTATCAGCATGAAGCTGCTTCACACAGTGTGAGAGATTGAGGCTGGAGGGAAGGGTGATCACCTAAAACAGCCATATCTCGGGCTGTGGACCACCTAGAACAGCGATTCCACTGGTGGCATGTGAAAGAGGATATTCTAATCTTTCATATGACATCAGGATCGTAGTTCTGTGACAAAACCGGAGATATCGCCAGTTGAAAACACAATTGGGAATGGAAGCTGTATACTATAAGATCACGCTGCGTTGCTGGCCAGGGAAGGGGGTGAAGCTGTATGCTGATTGGACAGCGTCATACAGAAAACATTACACCGCCCAGAGTGAAAAGAAAGAGTCACCTCCTATTTGGCTATTAGAGCAATATTAGCATATTTAGAAAAATTCCCATAACTTTGCAAATAATAAAAGTTGTTTTTTTTGTTGTTTTTTTAAACAAATGACACTGTAGTTATCAGCAGCAAAGCGCCTATTAGATTAATTAGGAGATAGGGAATTGATAAACTGGTGACAGAGCTTCTTTAATAATGATTTCATACACAGTCACTCTCTGTCCAGTTATAGTGTGTGAAGGAGGATCTGTAGTGGTGGATGTGATATTAGCAGGGGACAGGGTTAGCGATTAACATATAATATATGCACCAGAAGATAATCATATACAGAGTTGTAAGGCGCAGTTCATTGAAAATGTTTCTTTCCTGCAGGTGAAGATCTGGTTCCAGAACAGAAGGGCCAAAGAAAGAAAAATCAACAAGAAAAGGATTCAGCAAACTCAGAATGGGCAGAATGATCAAGACCCTCTCAGCCCAGCACCCTCTTTGAGTCACATGATGCCCCTGTCTGGCACTAATGTGGTGGGCACACTGACAAATTCTGTCGCGCAGTGAATTTGACACTTATTACTTTCTAACCATGAAGCCAAAAGCCCACCTCTCTGGACTGTTAGCCTTTGCTGTGAAGATTGAGAGCTTACAACAGACTACATGTGGCAATGCGGAGGATAGACTCTGATTATAGGGCACCCTCATGGGAGACTAAAGAAGCACTGTGTGCCTGTCCAAGGCACCCTTATGGGAGACTAAAGGAGCACTGTGTGCCTGTCCAAGGAGCCCACTATCTCCCCCATAAACTTATTTTAAGAATTATTCTTCTAAGACTTTGAAGGTTTGGGACACTGACTTGAAATTATAGGGTTAATTTTAATATATTGGCTTAAAAAAATAATAATTGAAAAGGACTTTTATTTGACTTCTCAGGGACGGTTTGATAACTTAATGACATTTCACTGGAAGAAAGAAAATGTTTACTGGCCTGATGTGCAGGATTGCTCAGGACGTTCTTGAAAAGTGGACGGTTGTGCTTATTCAAACCCTATGATTCCAAGCACTGTATGGGGAAAATTACAAAAATGGTTTGACAAGCCTAGGGTGAGGGATCTATAACTATTTGGAATCTTTTTGTTATGACGGAGGTAAATCTTATGATGACCACAATAGCAGTGATTGGAAAGTTAACTTAGGGCGGGTTCACACATAGCGGAATTTCACTTAAATTCCGCTGCGGACACTCCGCAGCGTTAATCCGCAGCGGAGCCGTTTCTCCATTGACTTTCACTTTAATTTAGCAGTGTTCGTTTACACGATGCGTACAATTCCGCTGCGGAGCATAGGCTGCGGAGCGGAATTTGGTGTCCGCAGCATGCTCTGTCTGTTGCGGAGCAGTGGCGGACTGGTTGCGGACTCATGGCGGAATTTCTCCATTGACTTCAATGGAGAGTCAAAATTCCGCAATGAAGTCCGCAGATCTTATGTGTGCTGCGGAGCGTATTGTTTTTACTACCATGACATTTCTTCATTCTGGCTGGACCTATGTATTTCTAGGTCTACAGCCAGACTGAGGAAGTCAATGGGGCTCCCGTAATGACGGGAGCGTTGCTAGGAGACGTCTGTAAATAGTCACTGTCCAGGGTGCTGAAAGAGTTACGCGATCGGCAGTAACTGTTTCTGCACCCGGGACAGTGACTACCGATCTCAATATACATGTATCTGTAAAAAAAAATATAAGTTCATACTTACCGAGAACTCCCTGCGTCTGTCTCCAGTCCAGCCTCCCAGGATGACGTTTCAGTGTAAGTGACGGCTGCAGCCAATCACAGGCCAAGCACAGGCTGCAGCGGTCACATGGACTGGAGCGTCATCCAGGGAGGTCGGGCCGGATGCCGAAAGAGGGACGCGTCACCAAGACAACGGGCGGTAAGTATGAATTTCTTTGACTTTCACTAGGGAAAGTGCTGTCCCTTCTCTCTATCCTGCACTGAATAGGGAGAAGAGAAGCACTTTTCCTGCAGTCCGCAGCGGCCAGTCCGCATCAATTTTCTGCACATTTTGTGCAGATCCGCTGCAGAATCTGCAACGCAGATTCTGTGCGGCATTGATGCGGACAGTTGCGGAGGAATTCCGCCATGTGTGGTCATGCCCTTAAAGGGCTGGTTTTGACTAGCTGGAGCCAGTAGGCATACACACTTAGGCGGCTTAACTATCCCTAATCCTCTAGCTATACCTTATGTAACATACTGTTCATCTTTTTATATCACAAATCAGAATTTATTTTTTTATCCAAATACTAAGCCACACCCTCAATAAATAGCCACACCCCTAATAACTAGCCACACCTCTTTTATGTAACACATTCTACAGCTGTTCCTATTACAAACTAGAATCCACTTTATCATCCCACAAACACACAGGCCAAGGGCACATAACCCATTCCTTATTTACCAAATTGATGTTCCTTTAGTTTATGTTAACCTACTTTTATTAATATTTTATTTGAATTGTTTGATTTCTAGAACACAATCTTCATACATAAATGTTGCAAATAAGGAACGATCCTGCTGCATCTTCTGCTAAAACCGGCCCTATACATTTTATTATTTGTTTTATACAATGTTCCTGCTAATTGTTAACATGAATATAATTTTACAACTTTTTGTATTTTAAATTATTTGAACCCATTTCAGGGAAAATGACGTAATAAAGCATTTTTCTGATAAGCACAATTTTTTTTATGCTAAATTCACAACAGAGGTAACTTTAGTTGTTTTGTTTTTTTGTGCTGTTCTGTTATTTAAATATTTCCTGGAACATGATTGACTGATTTAAAGCGGTTGTTTTAGGAAAATGAGTGTTATTTTTTGTATAATTGAAAGTTATACAATTTTCCTATATACTTTCTGTATTAATTCCTCAATATCTCTGCTTGTTGTTATTCAGTAGGAACACTATTTATTTCTAGTGGATAAAATTCTCTCCATGGTCATGGACACACACGTGCGCGGCTCATTACAGTTAGGGCATGCCCACACGTGGCGGAATTCCTCTTGAATTCCGCAGCGGACACTCCGCAGCGTTAATCCGCAGCGGAGCCGTTTCTCCATTGACTTCCACTTTTATTTAGCAGTGTTCGTTTAGACGATGCGTAAAATTCCGCTGCGGAGCATAGGCTGCGGAGCGGAATTTGGTGTCCGCAGCATGCAAGGGATGTTGCAAGGGATGTTGCGGAGTTGTGGCGGACTGGTTGCGGACTCATGGTGGAATTTCTCCATTGACTTCAATGGAGATTCTAAATTCCGCAATGAAGTCCGCAGCTGTCATGACAATGTTATATGTGCTGCGGATGCGTCTTGCTTTTTGGGCATGACATTTCTTCATTCTGGCTGGACCTATGTATTTCTAGGTCTACAGCCAGACTGAGGAAGTCAATGGGACTCCCATAATTACGGGAGCGTTGCTAGGAGACGTCAGTAAATAGTCACTGTCCAGGGTGCTGAAAGAGTTAAGCGATCGGCAGTAACTGTTTCAGCACCCTGGACAGTGATTACCGATCCCAATATACAGCAACCTGTCAAAAAAATAGAAGTTCATACTTACCGAGAACTCCCTGCTTCTGTCTCCAGTCCGGCTTCCCAGGATGACGTTTCAGTCTAAGTGACGGCTGCAGCCAATCACAGGCTGCAGTGGTCACAAGGACTGCCACGTCATCCAGGGAGGTCGGGCTGGATGCCGAAAGAGGGATGCGTCACCAAGACAACGGCCGGTAAGTATGAAAATCGTTTACTTTCACTAGGGAAAGTGCTGTCCCTTCTCTCTATCCTGCACTGATAGAGAGAAGGGAAGCACTTTTCCCGCAGTCCGCAGCAGCTAGTCCGCATCAATTTACTGCACATTTTGGGCAGATCCGCCGCAGAATCTGCAACGCAGATTCTGTGCGGCATTGATGCGGACAGTTGCGGAGGAAATCCGCCACGTGTGGGCATGCCCTTAGGGTATATCTGCACAGTTTTTTGCAGGCAGTCAGATTTTGACCTGCCTGCACTTTCGTTACCGTATTTTTTGCAGCGTTTTTCGGCCGCGGCCATTGAGCACCGCAGCAAAAAACACAGCGAAAACCGCATTCTCTGCCTTCTATTAATGTCAATGGGAGCTCAGAGACGGAAACGCAGGAAGAATGAGCATAACGCTTTTTTATTCCGTATTTTTTCGCTTGAGGGGAAAATACACCTCTGCCTCCCATTGAAATCAACGGGAGTCGTTTTCGGACGGTTTTTGGCGCTGTTTCTGACGAGGTTTCCACATCAAACACAGCGCCAAAAAACTTTGTGTGAACTACTCCTTACAGGATATGTATCAGAGCTGTGTCTTCTAATGATCCCAGCACCTGTGTGTCCATCACATGACCATGGACAGAATTTTATCCACTGAAAGTAAACAATGAAGGTTCCTGCCGAATAACATCAAGCAGAGATCTTGAAAACCGTGCGGAATTATTACAGAAAGTATATTTGAAAATTGTATAACTTAATATTATACAAAAAAATAACATTGTTTTGCTGAAAGCGGACTACCCCTTTAAAGTATATCCAAGGGCAGGGATGGGCACAGACAGCAGAGTGCTAGAAAAGTCCATGGGCCCCTTGCTCTCCAATAACTCATCACAGAGCCCCCCCAATGTCCCTCTAAGAATCTACCAGGCATTGTGGGCTATGAAATTCATTAGGTCAGTGCTTTACATGCCATATAATAAATAATAGGAAGCTTATAATGGACCTCTTACCCACTGGCCCCTGTGCAGCTGCGGAGGACCACCATGCTTCTTATAAAAATGTTGGTTTATTGAATTGCAATATTTGTGAATATTGTCATAACAAAAACAAGAATAGATACAGGAACAATATGGAGAAGTTGTAACTTTTACATTAAAAGAAAGATATATATATATATGGTCTTACATTTTGTAGCTATTAGTCTATTTCTGTCCAGCTTCCATGTCCCCTCCCCAGGTCTCTATGTGTCCATTATGAATGAGAGTAGCCAGGTGTTATCTTCCTTCGTACCACCCCCTCGTTCCACCATCCGTTGGCCTGTGTGTCCCTCCCCTGTGTCTGTCTCTGTCCTTCATATATGCAAAAAGATACAAGCATGTCTTCAACATTTAGGTGTTTTCGTCTCTGCATATATGGAAGATTTGACTTCATGTAGTCCATCCACCCCCCTTAGTGTCTGAAATAGCTATATGCTTGGTAAACATACAGCGTGGAATGTCAGCAAAGTGTATATTTAGTTCCTTTACATTGAATACCATTTATATTAATATTGTAACACATCATATTTAACATGCACGGGTTATAAATATGGTGTCTGCCCCTGCCCACCGGGAAATATACTATAGAAGCATCTTCTGAAGCAGTCGCGTAACCAGTAGAGAAGCAGCTCCTGCTTATATTTGCCCTATCCCTTCTAAGAGGTTGGCATCAACTCGTACAAAGCTCCTCTCTTCACAGGGAATTGACCAAAGGGACTAATGTGACAAAGAAATGGCGCAACTTCCATCCATAAGCGCAGTTAGTAGGCCTAACCTTAAAGGGGTTGTCCGGGCACGGACAACGGATGACCTATCCACAGGATAGGTCATCAGTATATGATCAGTGGGGGTCCGACACCCGAACCTTGCAATGATCAGCTGCTCCGGCTGCCTCCAGGCAAAGTACTGCAGCTCTGCTCCTATTCAAGTGAACAGGAACAAAATTGCAGTCATGCAGCACGACCTCTATGCAGTGTACGGAGCCATCTGCTTCCAGCTCTGAATACTGCATACCCTGCATAACATCCGGGGCCTGGAGCAGCTGATGTTGGACCCCCACCGGTCATATATGGGTAACCTATCTTGTGGATAGGTCATCAGTTGTCCGTGCCTGAACAACCCCTTTAACTGAGTTAGTGATCAATGTAAATGATGGAAGACAAAAGTTTAAGGCGTTTTCCGGGCAAATATTGTTTTGAGCATCTTTTATTTAAGTCAGCGCTACTTACATATAGATCATTACTGCGGCAGCCAGATGCACTGTTCCGCCCCGTTCCACCGTTCTCCTCAGTCACGTGATTAGCTGAACCACGCCTCTCTATTGGTAGTCAGTGGTAACAACCACCTGACCTCCACAGCGCAGCCCCCTGTGGTTGGCGCATCATAACACTGTGTGACAAAATCTCCCTGCTTGTGACTCCTTTCAGTCTCTCCGTTATCGGCGGATGCGCTATACTTCTGTGTACATGGCGGCATTATGCAGAGGAGTAGAGGGAGGAGTTTTAGTGTCATGCTGGTGAGGAGGATAGGGAAGGTTTCGGGCTGGGTGTGAGTTTCATGGCCCACCCATTTCAGTCTACTCAGATAGAAGATCGACACTTGGTGGTCACGTGAACGGTGGAACAAGGTAGAAAAGAGCGGAATGGCGCATCTGCCCGCTAGAGCATCATCTATATGTAAGTAGCACTGACTTACATATTAAAGGCACCTAAAGCTATACTTGCCCGGAAAAACCCTTTAAATGGGACAGTGGAAAATTGACCGTTGAACACCGGGAGATCAGGGAAAGGAGACAAAGAGTGGAGATTAAAATATTCATATATTTTTTTCTTGCTGTTAAAGACGGAAGGTCCCATGGTAGCAAGTTACACTATTGCTCCTCTCCTGGGATGTGTGTGGCATGATTTTGCTATTTGCTATGTACATCCTGCACATCTTTTCTCAATAATCAAATGTAGCTGTGCTGCCAACTTTTCTTGTTGTATAATAGTGTTGTGTTTCTTCATCAAGTTATTCTCCTGACCTCTTCTTCCTCTTTTATCTGTTGTTGCGTAAGTAGCAAATTGTAGCAACTATTTTCAGTAGCCATAGAGCTATAATTCTGTCACATGGTCACAGATTCCTTATCGAATTTCTCCTCCCGCCATATCTTTTGTTAGAATTTAAATGTAATGGTTCAATGTCTGACAAATGGTGCAAAGGGATTATAAATTTGAAAAACTTTTGTAGGTATGGGGATGCAAAAACATAGCTTCACTAATACATGGTACACCATTGCCCCTACTGTGAAATACCCCCCTTAATTTACATATATTTGTTTTTGTATTAGGTTCTTCCAAGCCCTGATTCCTGAGTGGGCCCTATGGTCCTTCTTCCAGTGGCGTAACTACCACTGTAGCAGCCATAGCGGCTGCTACGGGGCCCGCGGCATGAGGGGGCCTGTGCCGCCAGCTGGCACTGGCCCCCCATGCCTGGGGGCTCCGATAACAGCCGCTATGGCTGCTACAGCGGTGGCGACACAACATTCAATAGTGTCTGCATCCTTCGGATGCAGATACTATTGAACACTATGACAGAGCAGGGAGGTATCTCCCTGCTCTGCCATAGGCTACTGTATATAGTGACGTAGCTGTAGGGGTTGCAATTGCGACCGGGCCCCTAAACCTGGGTGGCCCGCATGGCCCCCGTAGCCACATGGCGCTCACTGCGCTGGTCCCGCTTCCTGAATGCTGGAGCAAGGAGCTGACAGCTCTGTGCTTCAGCATTCACTCTGCCGTGAGCGGCTCAGCGCAGGCAGGCGCGATGTAGTGACGTCATCGCCTGTCTGAGCCGAGTCACTCATAGCACAGACAGGAGGAGAAGGATCCTTCACCTGTCGTGGGAAACGAGATAGGTAAGTAATTATGTTATTATTTTGCTATTAGGCACTATGATGCATTATACTGGGTAGGGAAGAGGGGCTGATATGATGGCTGCCTTAGGAGCATTTTACAATATGGGGCAGCATTATACTGTATAGGGGCATTATACTGTGGGACAGCTATGGGGGTTTATACTATGGGGACAGCTATGGGGGCATTATACAATATGGGAGCATTATACTGTGGGGGCAGCTATGGGGGCATTATACTGTGGGGACAACTATGGGGGCATTACACTGTGGGGACAGCTATGGTGGCATTAAACTGTGTGGACAGCTATGGGGGCATTATACTGTATGGGGCATTTGTATGGGCATTATACTGTATGGGGGCATTATACTGTATGGTAGCAGCTATGGGGGGCAATATACTGTATAGGGACATTATACTGTGGGGACAGCTATGGGGGACATTATACTGTGGGGACAGCTATGGGGGCATTATACTGCATGGGGGCATTATACTGTGGGGACAGCTATTGGGGCATTATACTGTGGGGACAGCTATGGGGGGCATTATAATGTATGGGGGCATTATACTGTGGGGACAGCTATGGGGGCATTATACAGTATGTGGGCATTATACTGTGGGGGCAGCTATGGGGGCATTATAGTGTGGGGACAGCTGTGGGCCATTACACTGTGGGGACAGCTATGGGGGCATTATACTGTATGGGGCATCTGTGTGGGCATTATACTGTATGGGGGCATTATACTGTATGGTGGCAGCTATGGGGGCATTATACTGTGTGGGCTGAACAGGTTGTGTATGAGCAGGGATTGGGTGGGATTAGAGGCATGGCTTAAAAGAAAAAAAAACATTGCCGCTGTGTGCGACATCGATTGTCCCTCTTTGTGATGCTTGAAAGCATATCACAATCTACAGGGGGGCTGTATGGCACTGTATGGGGAGGCTGTATAGCACTGTCTACAGGGGGGCTTTATAGCACTGTCTACAGGGGGCTGTATAGCACTATCTACAGGGGAGGCTGTATAGCAATGTCTACAGGGGGTGCTGTATAACACTGTATAGGAAGGCTGTATAGCACTTTCTACAGGGGGGGCTGTATAGCACTGTCTACAGGGGGGTTGCATAGCACTGTATGGGGAGGCTGTATAGCACTGTCTACAGGGGGCACTGTATAGCACTGTCTACAGGGGGGCTCTATAGCACTGTCTACAGGGGAGGCTGTATAGCAATGTCTACAGGGGGTGCTGTATAACACTGTATAGGAAGGCTGTATAGCACTTTCTACAGGGGGGGCTGTATAGCACTGTCTACAGGGGGGTTGCATAGCACTGTATGGGGAGGCTGTATAGCACTGTCTACAGGGGGCACTGTATAGCACTGTCTACAGGGGGGCTCTATAGCACTGTCTACAGGGGGCTGTATAGCACTGTCTACAGGGGGGGCTGTATAGCACTGTCTACAGGGGGGGGCTGTATAGCACTGTCTACAGGGGGCTGTATAACACTGTCTACAGGGGGGGCTGTATAGCACTGTATACAGGGGGGCTGTATAGCACTGTCTACAGGGGGGGCTGTATAGCACTGTCTACAGGGGTCTGTATAGCACTGTCTAAAGGAGGGGGCTGTATGGCACTATTTACAGGGGGGCACTATCTACAAGGCCAGGCTGTGTGTGGCACCCAGGGGAGGGGGGCCTAGTCAAAAGTTTGCTATGGGGACCAATGGTTCCTAGTTACACCTCTGCCTTCTTCCCTATAAAAAGACACCAGAAATATAAATGGCACATGGCAGGAATGGGGCCTTGTTACAGGAGCCTGGGAGCTTTAACTAAAGGCCCTTTTATACTGTCCACTTATCGGCCAAACGAGCGTTCAAACACTGATAATTGTCTTGTATAAACAGTGCAGCGATCAGCAGATGAATGAGAAACGCTCGTTCATCCGCTTATGGTTTAGTTTTAAATGTGAAAAACATTATAGTTGTCGGCAGTAAATGTGGAGACGTGCTGCCGACATGATACAAATGTATGGGGAGCAAATGAGTGCCGATCAACGAGCTGTTTCGTTGATCGGCGCTCGTTGCAGCGGCCAAAATGGGCCGGTGTAAAATTACCTTTACACCTCTGGTTGTACCTAGTCATGGATGATATCACAGTCTTTCCTATGTAGGGGGTGGGCACAGGGTGGAGACTTCGTTCACCAGTGTCTACATAGGTGGACAAAAGAGGAGTGTCAGTGATGTTTTTATTTGACAGGGACACCAGGATATACAATACAACTTTAGGCTATGTTCACACGGAGTATTTTGATGAGTTTTTTGACGTGGAAACCGTGTCGCAAAACTCGGCAAAAACGGACCGAAAATGCCTCCCATTGATTTCAATGGGAGGCGTCGGCATCTTTTTCCCGCGAGCAGTAAAACTGCCTCGCGGGAAAAAGAAGCGACATGCCCTATCTTCGGGCGTTTCCGCCTCTGACCTCCTATTGACTACAATGGGAGGCAGAGAAAGCGTATTTCGCTGTGTTTTATGCCCGCGGCGCTCAATGGCGAAAATCGGCGTGCAGGGAGAGGAAAATCTGCCTCAAACTTCCAAACAGAATTTTGAGGCAGATATTCCTCCTGCAAAATACTCCGTGTGAACATAGCCTAATAATGAAGCAATGGTTGACAGCTCATCCACCTAAGGGAGATCTATAGCATAAGTATAGAATATACAGCAGGTACTACAGCCCCGAACAGTAATATAAATTTTACATAAAACCTTAGGAGTATGGGAAGTTACAAAAACTGGAGATGAGCAGAGGTAGATATCGAAGAATGCTGCAAACCTAAAGTCATAAAACCCTGCTGATCAATATGGAAGCTAAAAACAACCAAAGGTGAAAAAATACAGTGTGCCAGACTAAGGCCTCATTCACACGACAGGGTTTCCCGGCCGGGTGCCGGCCGTTCATAAATCGGCCGGCACCCGGCTGCATTAGGAATAATAGACCCCTAATGGGGCTATTCACACGACCGATTTTTTGACGGCTGGGAAAACCGTCCGTCAAAAAATAGGACATGCTCTATTTTCGGCCGGATACCCGGCCGCCCGGCTCCCATAGAAGTCTATGGGGCCGGGTAATACACGGCCATCACCGGAATGTGTCCCGAGTGATGGCCGGGTTTTCCGTGGCTTGCGCTCTATCTCCTCCTCCTCCTCACAGCGCAGAGTGCATGTGAGGAGGAGGAGTTGATGCCATTCGGACGAATGGCTGTGCGCTGTACACTGTGTGGCAGGGCCGGGCTGTACAGCAGGTGGAGGGAGCGCTGCGCTGGCTCCCTTCCCCTGCTTGTTTTAAAAGCGCCCTGGCCCGGCGACACCTTCCATGGCGCCGCTAGCAGCTGCTGCTGCTGCGGCTGCTACTACTGTAGCGACGCCACTATAGCATAGCAGGGAGGTATCTCCCCGCTCTGCTATGTGCTAGCCCCACTTTAGCTCCTTGAAGGAGAGGAATCCCCGTGTTTTCGTGGATTCCGCTCCTGGACAGAGCGCTTGATGTCTCTGTCCATATCTGGGCAGTGACATCAGGGAAAACTCCTGAAGCGGAATCCCCGAACAGTCTTGGAGAAACTTTATAGAGAACACAGCGGATAATTATCCCCTGATCTATTCTATTTATGACTGGCAAATGGCTGAGTGGGGAGGGGCTTAGTCAATGGGCGGAGCTTGATGTTCATGGCCACCTATTGCAGACAGAGCATTGGGGGAGGCTCCTTCTGCAGCCAGTTGTCTTACAGTCACATTGTGAATGGAATGGCTGATCTACTGGACACATGGAAAAATTCTCCATATGTTTCTCAGTTTTAAATTACAATAAGAGACAAAACAGGATCAAAGGAGAGGATGACATTAGGATGGAATTGCCGGGATTTTCTTTTGTACAACTTTGTTTTTGTGTTTTTTCTACATTTACTTTTCCTTTACAAGTTGTTACATGGCAAGAAAGAGGCGACAGTAGAACATTTCTTAGATTGAAGAACTGAGTAATCCGGGAATCTTGTCTCATGTATGCATAAAGGACGTCATCTATACAACTATGTCAGATACAACTCATCTATTCAACTTATTTTGATCACATTAGTGGTTAGAATTTATGACACTAATATACAATTTGCACAGATACAGTAAAGCAATTTTGCTTTATTTATAAACATGTATGCGTAGGAGCACTGACTCTTCACGTGTACTTGTGTAGGTGGTGATCGCACATAGTAAGCCATTGACAAAGTTCATACATTTTTCAGAAATGTCACAATACTTTATTGAAGGTGAGATTACTTAGTGCTATAAAATTGTGCTATATACTCGTACTGCGTAATCCACAGCTGTCTCTGTTTGGCAGCACAGTCCATCCCAAATTGTCCTGCCATGGAAAAATGAAAGCTGTAATCTCATGGGTATATATTTGTACTATGTTTATAAATCTTTTATTAATAACTAGAATTATCTTGTAGATGGCCGTGTACAGGTTGCCATATAAAAAGGTGTACATATGATAGAGGTAGCCCATAGAGAGAGCTATGGGGCCCTTGAAGAGAGGGCGCCCATCCCCAATGGTATTAGGTGCACCCTCTCTAGAGAAATCACACTAGGGTGGAGAATTGACCCAAGGAAATTTTTTTTAAAATTGGGATACAAAAATGAGGCTCTCATATCCTGGGTAGTAAAAATCAGGCACCTTTTTGGGACCCCACTGGACATCAAACTGTTCCCATAGGAAACTATGGGATCAGTTTTGTCATCAGTTTCCTGTCATGCAAGCTGACCCTTGCTGTCCGAAAGGACATTTTATCAGGGTATCCTTCCCTAGCATCTGCAAAGAAAGCAAATTTTGTAGGGGAACCTTCCTCTTTAATTATTGCTGAAGTAGCGACGGGATATTAGCCAAAACAGAAACCCCATGAAAGCAGCCGCAGGTGTAATGTAAGGGGCACATGCCAGGGGGAGTAGTGAGCAAACTGAGAGATATATTAGGGAGGTAATAAAGGGTTAATTAGAAAGTAGGAAGCGAAAATAAGTAGGAATCTATAGCAAAAAAAAAAAAGGAAGGGTCAGATAGGGTTAAGAACATGCGGCCAGGGGAGAGCTAGGGAGAATTATCCGCCCGCCTTTTTGTTGTGTTCTTTTGTAGTTAGTTTACTTGTCTTTCAGGCGGTGAATTCCGGAAGGGTTCCAGGGTCACAGCAGCACCGGTATGATGGGTCCTTGAAGGCAGATAGTAAAGGAGCATATACAAAAGGAAAAGTGGGGGGCATTCGGGCCCCAAAAATAACAGTTGGGGTAATTTGGGCTAGATGGTATACCCACCCAGTTGGTTACATTTCTGTGGGCAGGGTACCCAGGAAGGGTGTCAGACCCGGAAGACAATGGGTCCTCAGGCTAGGTGAAGTATGGCTGAGCGCAGAGACCAGACGCCTGTTTCTTGTTGGAGGAGACTAAAATTATATTTGGAATACCTTTATAAACTCTTTATGGAAGTACTCGTTTGTTTCCAGGAATGAAAAGAGTTAAAATGTTATTTATAGCAATATCTATAAATATTAATACAGTATCTATATTTTGTTAAATTAAATGATTGTTTAAGAAAAATCTGCTGTGGCCTTTCCACCAATCAATGAGTCTGAGTGATTTTTGGGGTGAGACGGGAAGGCATGCAGTAGAGAATCTAATATCCGCTAGTCATGTTAACATCGAATTCAATTTGGCGTTATACAAGGCAGCTTGGTAAAAGAGCGAGGCCGAACAGCGAGCCTGGAACCTGTAGTCTCTGGCCCGTCCCAGCAGCTGAGGGCTATATCAGGCGGATCATTGATCGCTTTCCTCAGAAGTTGACTGTTGTTGCTACGTGTTGCTGTGTAACTAACGACTGTCAATAAACTGGATGGAGGCAATGTGGAGCGCACGTTCTGTTTGCATAGTGGTTAGAGGTTCAAAAGTCAGCATTGTTCCACAGCAACAGATTACATGTCCAGCCACCTCAGCAAAAATAAAGCATCGGCTACTTGGAAATGTCATCATATGGCACGTGGGATCTGTATTGTGTTACTGCATTGCATTTGTTAGACTTTTATTGGAAATAGCTGTTATGGGCACTGCGCTATGTGTCATACGATAACCGGCTTTTTTTTATTTCTAATGATTTTTTACTCATTTATGTACATAGCAAACAATGAGATTTAGCAATAATTGTACTCCTGCCAGGATAACGTAATGGGGTTCTCCGGCCACTTCATGGGTAAAATATATGCGTTAGTAAATATTGCATATAAACTGTCTGCCATACTTTCTGCTGTATTTACATATTTCTGCCGTTTGTCACTTGACATGTTGTATCTACATGCCACTTATGTTGCATGCACACATGGGCTATGAAGGGCAATAGGGGTGCTGTTAACTGACTGTCACACCACACATTACAGCAACCACATGCATGATATGCATTTTATTTTCTAAAATTGTGGGGATATTTCTTTATTTAACCCTTCTGTATACTATGGTGAAAATGCTCTTCATAGTGTTTACGCATGAGCTCAGGAGCAGGACCCAAACTGTAATACATCAAAGATCTCTGCTGTTTAACTCCTAGTATTCTAGAATGATTGCTCATACAAGGTAACAGACATAGAGGTTAGAATCAGAGATCAGCGAATTTCCTGAAATTAGTTTCGGGTCAGATTCTTTTGTACTGGCCGTCAGCTTAGATACGGTCCAAATAAGTTCGTTGCAAATCGAAAGTGCACTGATGGCTCTGAAAAGGTGTGTAGGACACTCTGAGTTCTTTTAGGATTAATATTATTGAAGTAGATTTGTGAATGATGTGATGAAGATTGGTGATTCACAAAATAAATGTAAGAATAGTATAGCTGCAGCAGCATTCACTCACAGCAATGGCTGCCTGTGCCTAAATAACTAACACTCTGACACTGACTGACTCCTATCTCTCTTTAAAATCTATCTCTCTATCAAATTATAGTAAATCTAACTATCTATTCTCTTCTACTCACTATGAAGCACACTCACTGACACTAATCCACTATCTACCTTTATTCTGTGTTTACTATCTCTCAATCTCTGTCTGACGTCCTCTCTCTCTCTCTGTATTCCCACAAAGCACCAGCATTTCCTGGTTGGGCTTTTTATAGTGGCTATGACGCATATGACGTCATCAGTGACTCACACCTACACCTCTCCTCATTAGCTGAGCTAGAAGGGGCCCTGCCTGCAAAGCATTTTGGTGAAGCCTGCCAAGCCATGGCCCGAGATCATGTGATCCTACGGCTCTGTCTTCTTCTGATCTATAAAATAACGGCCGCCATTTTGATCGAATAGTGTGGGGTGAATCACAAAAGTTTCGGATTCGCTAAAATCCAAGACTTTTGGAAAATTTGTAATGAATTTGACTTGCTCATCTCTAGTTAGAACCCTTTCATTGGATCGGTGCACATACCTTATATGGCCAGACAGCCATGGGTCCATTAAAGAAGCCCAGGGCTGTCTGGCTATTTTGCCTATTAGGGAATACTTAGGTACGTTATACCTATTACCTGTTACTGTTAGTACGCAATATATTGTAATGTCATCCTGATATATTTCAGTACATTATAATTCAAAAATGAAAATCTTAAAGAATAACACGTAAACATATATTTTTTTAATGTTTATTACATATATGTCCCAAGGTAGCAAATATACATTAAAAAAAAAAGCCCAGTGTGAACCATCTTTTTTTACGTTCCATCTTTGATCTGTATGTTCCTTATCAAAACCATGAGCAGATCCCTCAGAAACTGTTTCCAACTAGTGGCCTAAAATGGGATCCAGTCTAGAAATATTTGGACCTAACAAAGACAGAGAATAAGGTATTTTCAGATTTAAATAACAAATTGCCAATTTCTTCTTTATTACATATGCACTTTCCAGATCTATCTAATACAAGCCATCTAGCTTGAAGTAAAGGTTTTACTTAGAGTGTCCATACCACCCCATACATTCAGGATGTGCTATAATGGGGCGGCTTGTTATGAATAGTTTGTAGTTTGCAAGCTACAGGGTTAAAGGCTATGTAAACCTTTGGGGGAATTTTTTTTTATAACTGTATATATTTTTTTATAAAAAACATTTATAATTGGCTGTTATTATAAATAGCTTTTCGAAATGCAGCTTCTATGGATTCAATATACATAGAAGCAGCATCTCTGTGCTAACAGCCGAATCCGTCAGCCATCAGTGCAGTCCACTGACGGATGCAGCTACTATGTAAAGTGAATGCCATAGATGCTGCATCTTGAGAAGTAAACTCAATTTTTAATAAAAGTCAATTACAAATAATTTTTTTAGCAATAAATATGTACATTTATTTCTTAAAACAATGCCCCCCAACGGTTTACATAGCCTTTAAAGGTCGCCTAATATAAGAGTACTGGTATATTAGTGGTGTGATTGACAGCAGAGACCTGAAAACTTCACACGGCAGGGCAGATATAGAAAATCCGAACAAAGGGTAGAAAGAAAGAAAACCCTAGAGTCCATATATGCCAAGCTACCCTATGTTGGCAGCCTTACCGCCATATAAAGGCTAATCTAGTAGATGCCCAGCCATAAAAGGAAGGAGTACATTCTCTCTCCTATCTTTGCACATACATTGAACTATCCCAGGCTAATTTACAATGCTCCATTCTAAAGGTGCAGTGGAATTTAAACTATTTCCCTTGAGAGTGTGAAAACAACTCATTTTTATTCAGGCTTGTGGCTGGAGAATGATTTTATGATATATGTGCATGCTCTTCCCCTTCCTTCCTCTGAATCAGCATGTTACACAGAGGTATTCACAGGCAAATGTGCTCCGCTTTTTGTGTCCTTCAACAGTGTACACATTTACACAATTGTCACTATGAAAAAGTGTGTGACCCTTCTGCACTCAGTCCACCAGTAGACTCTCTCAAGGTCCAATATATACAGAAGTCTTCAATATTTATATAATTAAAGATTACTTACATTATGGAATTTTCTAATATATTTTGTGCAACAATTCATCAACATGTTCAAGATCTCTGTTTGCTGTCAGTGACTGAAAATACTCTTCTTTACATCTACAGGCTGAGAACTCATACCCTAAGGGCTGATTCAGACGAACGTGTTTTGCGTCCGTGCCGGCCGCGTGGTTTTCACACGGCTCGCGCAGACCTAGAGAAATCTATGGGGCAGTACAGACAGTCCGTGAGTTTTCCGCAGCGTTAGTCCGCTGCGTAAAACTCGCGACATGTTCTATGTGTCGGCGTTTTTCGCGCATCACGCACCCATTGAAGTCAATGGGTACGTGAAAATCACGCATGCCCCACGGAAGCACTTCCGTGGGACAAGCGTTATTCGCGCAATAACAGTAAAAGAATGAATGTAAACAGAAAAGCACCACGTGCTTTTCTGTTTACAAACATCCAAACGGAGTGTCATAAAGATGTCAGCTGCGCGAAAATCACGCAGCCGCGCATCCATATGAACAGGGCACACGGAGCTGTCAATCGCCATTTGCGCACGCAAAACGCTGCGGTTTTTGAGTGCGCAAAAACGGCACGTTCGTCTGAATCAGCCCTAAGGCCTCATGCACACGACTGTATTTTTAAAGCCGCAATTTTTCAGCATAAATTGCGGACCCATTATTTTCTATGGCCCCATGCACACGACCGTGATTTACATGGATTGGTGTGGGGGCCGCAACTGCAGACCGCAAAAACTCAGGACAAGTAATTTTACGGTCCGCAATTGCGGCTTCATCAATACTGGTGAATGGTTGTGGATCTGTGAGTCCGGATGACACACGGATGTACAACAAGGGTTATTTGCGGTCCGGTAAACCGCTACGGACCCGTGGATTAGCGGTCGTGTGCATGAGGCCTAATACTTTTCACAGATGAAAGACATTACAACTGTATCCAGTCCAGGGAATCCTCTGTGAGCTAGAGGAAGAAATAAAGCCAACCCTCATTTCCCGACCACAGGAAATGTTGGGCAGTTGGTCTTTGCCCTAAAACATTAGATTGCCAGTGCATGGCATGAATCTGACAACAAATATCTATTTATGGGCAGATTTAGTCAAATCGCATTAAATGCAAAATATTGATGCATATTGGGTCATGTTTGGATCGAAGAGGCTGTTTAATGTGTGCTCCCCCTTGGATTCTATCAGTGTGTTTTTAATGAAAAGGTGTATCAGTGTGTTGTGTGTAACTTTGTAAATACTTTTTGTTAAAAATTAGTTTTACTTTTTTAGATGCAGCTGTTCTGTTTTCTCTATACAGAGCAGCTGCATCTAGTGCTATTCACTGAATCCGTCAGTCCCACGGACCCAGGGCCGCCATCAGGAATTTCAGGGCCCCCTACAGCTAAATTTTCTGGGCCCCCCTACCGTGGCACCGCCTGTTAACGGTACTCCGTCCAGAACTATATCATGGTACCCAGGGCCGCCATCAGGGGGGGTATTAGGGGTACTGATGTGAGAGGCCCGGCCAAACCTAATTGAAAGGGGGGCCCGGCAAACTGCCGCGACTTGCCTTTGGTAGAAAAAAAACAGGCCTCTGCAATGGGGCCCATTTTTTTCACCAAAAGAATGTCGTGAGCTGCGGGCCCCCCTTTCAATTAGGTTTGGCCGGGCCTCTCACATCAGTACCCCTAATACCCCCCTGATGGCGGCCCTGGGTAGCATGGGGGTCGTCATGGGGGCCGTCAAAGACCGCCGCTCGTGCGACCGATCGCGTGCACCCGCAAACTCCCGCGCATGCGCACCCGCGACCGCCTGGAACCGCGCACCGAATTTTGAGGCAGATTTTGACCTGCCCACACTATCTTGCCGCGTTTTTTGCCCACGGCGATTGAGGACAGCAGACAAAAAACGCAGGGAAAAATGCATTTTCTGCCTCCCATTGACTTCGATGGGAGGTCAGAGGCGGAACCGCGGCATGAAAGGACGTGCTGCTTTTTCTTTTTTCCGCGACTGGCTCCCATTGATTTCAGATTAAATCAATGGGAGGCGGTTTTGGAAGTTGTTTGGTGCTGATTCTGACACAGTGTCCGAGTCAATATCAAAGGCCAAAAACTCTGAACTGGGCCTTATTGTTAGGGCTTATTCAGATGAACGTGTAATACATCCGTGCAACGCGCGTGATTTTCACGCACCTCGCACGGACCTATGTTACTCTATTTTTTTTTGCAGCGTGTGGATGAGATTTGTTCAAATCTCATCCACTCTGCTGCGACTGTGATACGCTGCGGATTTTCCACAATAAAATGTGTTGCATAAAATCTGCAGCGTTCATGCAGAATGTGTTCCAACCCTAAGGCCGGATTCACACAAGCGTGTGCTTTTTGCTCGCGCAAAAAACGTGGCATTTTGCGCATGCAAAAGGTCCATAACAGCTCCGTGTGTCAGCAGCGTATGATGCGCGGTTGCGTGATTTTCGCGCAGCCGCCATCATTACGACACTCTGTTTGTATGTTTGTAGCACGTGGTGCTTTTCTGTTTTCATTCATAGTTTATACTGCTGCGGAAGTGTTGGGCGTGATTTTCACGCACCCATTGACTTCAATGGGTGCGTGATGCGCGAACAATGCACAAATATAGGACATGTCGTGAGTTTTACGCAGCGGACACACGGACACACGCTGCGTGAAAATCACTGACAGTCTGAACGGCCCCATAGAGTAACATAGGTCCGTGGGAGGCGCGTGAAAATCACGCGCGTTGCACGGATGTATTACACGTTCGTCTGAATAAGCCCTAACAATAAGGCCCAGTTCACACAGTTTTTGGGCCTTGATATTGACTCGGACACTGCGTCAGAATCAGCACCAAACAACTTCCAAAACCGCCTCCCATTGATTTAATCTGAAATCAATGGGAGCCAGTCGCGGAAAAAAGAAAAAGCAGCACGTCCTTTCTTGCCGCGGTTCCGCCTCTGACCTCCCATCGAAGTCAATGGGAGGCAGAAAATGCATTTTTCGCGGCGTTTTTTGCCTGCTGTCCTCAATTGCAGCGGGCAAAAACGCAGCAAAAAAACGCGGCAAAAAAACGCGGCAAGATAGTGTGGGCAGGTCAAAATCTGCCTCAAAATTCTTTAAGGAATTTTCAGGCAGATTTTTTTTCTGCCTGCAAAATACTTTGTGTGAACAGGGCCATACATAAACAGCACTTTGACACACTTTACTCACCGTGTCAGAAGAGCTGCTGCTCCCACTCCAGTCCTCTTCAGGCGAGGTCCTTCAGGCGAGGTCTTCCAGGCGAGGTCTTCGGTCCAGACGTCCAGTCCTTCACCTCCAGCCAGGCTCCAGGTAAGTTGGGTCCATGTGTGTCCGCGGGTGCGCGCGCTTCGTTCGCGGGTGCGCGCGCGCTTCGTTCGCAAGTGCGCGCGCGGCCGATCACGGGTGCGCGCGTGCTGTCGAGGCTGCGAGCGTGCGTGCTGTTGCTTCTGCGAGCGCCCGTGCTGTCGCGGTTGCGCGCTTTTGCCGGGTGCGTGCTCGGACGGTCGCGAGTTTGCGGGTGCGCGTCATCGGTCGGCGGTGTTTGACGGCCCCCATGAGAGGGGGGGCCCGCAGCTCACGACATTCATTTGGTGAAAAAAACGGGCCCCTTTGCAGGGGCCCGTTTTTTTCTACCAAAGACAAGTCGCAGCAGTGGCCGGGCCCCCCTTTCAATTAGGTTTGGCCGGGCCCCTCACACCACTACCCCTAATACCCCCCTGATGGCGGCCCAGCACGGACCTGACGGCTTCAGTGACAGCGGGTCCTGCGTGTACCTGACACGCAGGATCCACCTGTAAACTATCACACCTAAGTTATTTAAACGTGATCGATAACAGGTGGATCCTGAGTGTCGCAGACATGCAGGACCTGCTTTCACTGAACCTGTCAGGTCCGTGGGACTGACGGATTCAGTGAATAGCGCTAGATACAGCTGCTCTTTATAGAGAATACAGAGCAGCTGTATCTAAAAAAGTAAACAATTTTTGAATAAAAAGTATTTACAAAGTTACACACAACACACTAATACACCTTTTTATAAAAAAAAAAGGTCTTTCAATGGTTTACATAGCCTTTAACCCCTTCCCGACATCCGCCGTATATATACAGCGCTGTCGGGCAGGGTTTCCCGCGAACTACCATTACGTTGCGGTGATAATGCGGGCTCAGGAGCTGAGCACGCACCATCACCGCTGGCTGCCAGCTGTATGTTACAGCTGACACCCTTCTGTAACGGCTAGGACCAGAGCTAGCCTCCAATCCAGCCGATTAACCCCTAAGATGCTGCACTCAATAGAGATTACAGCATCTGAGGGGTCTTTAGCCCCCGACACCCCAGCAACGTGATCGCTGGTTTGCCGGTGACTGCAATAACGGCGTCCCGGTCTGCCAGCTAGGGAAGCCTCCTAAGCTCCACTCTGAGGCGGGGCCTAAAAGGCTTCCGGTACCGATGGCAAGATTGTGCCGGCTCAGCTTCTGGCTCAGAAGCTGAGCCGACGTCATCAGCGGTGGGTGTCAGTTGTATCTTACAGCTGACACCCTCCTGTGACGGCAGGGACTAGAGCTAGCTCCACTCCCAGCCATTAACCCCTTAGATGCAGCGATCGAAAGCCATCACTGCATCTTAGTGGTTTGTAGCAAATTGCCAGCCCTGCCATGAGATGGCAGGGCTGCCAACTGCTACTAGGAGGCCTAATTATGGCCTCCTGGTCTGCCTGGAGGCGGAGCCTAATCGGCTTGCTGTCAGTGAATGACTGACAGTTCTAATACATTGCCCTACATAGATTGTGCAGTATATTAGAACAGCAATCAAACAGTTGGACCTTCAAGTCCCTAGTGGGACTAAAAAAAAAGGAAAAATAAAAGTTGTAAAAAATAAAATAACAATTTCAAGTAATAAAATAAAACACCGCCCTTTTTCACTTATCAAGTCATTTATCATTGAAAAAAAAGAAATAAACCATACATATTTGGTATTGCCACATCCGTAACAGCCTGAACTATAAAAATATTACGTTATTTATTCTGTGCAGTGAACGCCGTTAAAAAAACGAAAACATTGTCAGAATTGCTGTTTTTTGGTCACTTTGCCTTCCAAAAATTTAAATAAAAAGTGATCAAAAAGTCGCATTTATCCAAATATAGTACATATAAAAACCATAGCATGTCTCACAAAAAACATGCCCTCATCCAGCTCCGTCGACGAAGAAATTAAAAAGTTATGGTTCTCACAACTTGGCGACAGAAAAAATACATTATTTTTACAAAAGTAATTTTATTGTGCAAAAAGTTGTAAAATATAAAAAAAAGTTCTATAAATTAGGTATCGCCGGAATCGTACGGACCCGCAGAATAAAGTTAACATGTAATTTAGAACGCATGGTGAACACTGTATAAATAAAACTCTGCCAGAATTGCGTTTTTTTTGGTCCTTTGCCTCCCAAAAAAGGATAAAAAGTGATTAAAATGTCGCATGTACCCCAAAATGGTACCAATAATAACTACAGCTCGTCCAGCAAAAAAACAGCCCTCATACCACTACGTCTATGAAAAAATAAAATAAGTTAAGGCTTCCATAAGTCAGGAAATAAAAAATATGCAGTTGTGCAGGTCCGAGGGGAACATTTCTTCTGTTTCAAGCAGCGATTTACCAAGGCCCTAAATTTAGGGAACCTGGAAGGGGAGAGCCCAAACATATCTGCTGGAAGCGACGGTGCCCGTATTATACCTGGACAACACTTCCCATCAAAATCCCCCAAACTGCAAAGGTGCGGAGTGTGGACCAAAAGGGGTATAAGAAAGGACGCCATTTATCAGTGCGACACCGGCCTGTGCAGAAAGGATTGCTTCACAGCGTAACACACATCTATGTTTTACCCCATTATTATACCCTCTTATTATGCCCTGATGTTCTCCGCACAGATTACATGTACCCCCACATTATAAACTGAAATACCAGTAAGACTCCAAACACATCTACTACCAAGCAATATCCACGCTCCAAAATCCAAATGGCGCTACCTCCCATCTGAACCCTACAGCATGGACAAACAGCAGTTTACGTCCACATATATGGAATCGCCAAACCAAGGAGAACCCTTTTAACAATTTTTGGGGTGTGTGTCTCCAGTGGCATAAGCTGGGCATGACATATTTGCCACTGAAATTACATATCTAGGGAAGAATTGCAATTTTTACTTTGCACCATCCGCAGCGCAATCATTTATGGAAAAGACCTGTGGGGTGAAAATGCTCACTACACCCCTTAATAAATGCCTTGAGGGGTGTAGTTTTCAAAATGGGGTCACTTTTCAGGAGTTTCTTTTATTATTTCACGTTCAGAGCCTCTGCAATTGTGAACCAATACTTTGTAAGTCGCCAAATTAGGCCTCAACTTCGAATGGTACTCTTTCACTCCTGAGCCCTGTCGATCGTCCAGGCAAAAGATTAGGGTCACATGTAGGGTATTTCTAAAAACGGGAAACACAGCATAATAATTAGAGAGCCGTTTTGTAATGGTGGCACAAGCTAGGCACCACATATTGGCATATCTATGGAAAAAAAATCCAATTTTCACTCTGCAACATCGAGTGCACACTAATTTCTGCAAAACACATGCAGGGTTGACATTCTTTTTACACCCCTAGGTGAATAACTTGAGGAGTGTAGTTTCCAAAATGGGGTCACTTCTGGGGGGTCTCCACTGTTTTGGTCCCACAGGGGCTTTGCAAATGCGACATAGCGCCCAAAAACCAATTCAGCAAAGTCTGCACTCCAAAAGCCAAATGGCACTCCTTCCCTTCTGAGCCCTGCCATGTGTCCAAACAGCAGTTTATGACCACATATGGGGTATTTCCGTACTCGGGAGAAATTGCTTTACAAATGTTGGGGTGCTTTTTCTCTTTTCGTTTGTTATTTTCACTTCCCAATTCTAATAAAATCTATGAAACACCTGTCGCGTCAAAATTCTCACTAGACCCATAGATGAATACCTCAAGGGGTGTAGTTTCCCAATTGCAGTCACTTTTGGGGAGTTTTCACTGTTTTGGTCCCACAGGGGCTTTTACTAAAACGACATGGTGTCAAGAAACCAATCCAGCAAAATCTGTGCTCCAAAAGTCAAATGGCGCTCCTTCTCTTCTAATCCATGCTATGTGCCCAAACAGCAGTTTATGACCGCATATGGGGAATTTCCGTACTCCAGAGAAGTTGCTTTACAAATCTTGGGGTTCTTGTTTTCCTTTATTTGTTGAGAAAATGAAAAATGATGAGCTAAAGCTACATCTTATTGAATTTTTTTTATTTTCACTGCCCAATTTTAATAAAAACTATGAAGCACAAAAATTCAAAAAAAGGATGTTCAAAAACCTATGCCAATCTAAAGTAGACATATGGGAAATGTTAATTAGCAACTATTTGGTGTGGTATAACTATTTGTCTTACAAGCAGATGCATTTAAATTGATAAAAATGCTAATTTTTGTCATTTTTCGCTAAATTTTGGTGTTTCGCAGTGGGAAGGGGTTAATCAGTCTTGGCTCCCTGCTGTAGAAGAACATAGCTGAGGGTCCTATCTATGGAGCTCCTGTTGTTTTGAGTCATTCAGCTGATATCTTTATTGACTTATACTAGGGAAGGGCAACTGCAAGAGAACAAAGTCTGAAGAAGAGCCATCAGAAAGTAAAGACTGGACTTAAAAGCTGCCTCATCCTGGTTGGTGGCACTAGTACAAATGTGAAAGTGTCTGGCTGCCATTTTAGATGCCAAGTACTCTTCTTATGGTCTGAGAAGTTTCCAGCTAAGGCTCTAGAACAGGTGACAGCTGCAAACCCCATACATAGCTCCAGTGGCATAACTACCGCTATAGCAGCCGTAGCGGCTGCTACGGGGCCCGCAGCATGAGGGGGCCGTGCCACCCGCCGGCACGGGCCCCCCCTCCCATGGCCGGAGGCTCCACTAGCATCTGCTATGGCTGCTACAGCGCGACGCCACTGAAGGGGTTGTTCCTACAAAAGACATGCAAAACCCTATCCACAGGATAGGGGATACATGTGTGATCGCTGGGACGCCCAGCGATAAGGAGAACGGGGGACCTAAAGTCCCCCGAAGTTCTCCATGACAAACCTCGGACCTGCGGTGTCTGTCTGCAGCTCCATAGAAATTACTTGCGCACCGTTCGCGCTTGTGCGCATGCGTGACCAGCGCACCTTTCATTTTTATTGAACTACGCAGAAGCTGGAAGTCCGAGGTTTGTCATGGAGAACTTCGGGGGACTTTCGGTCCCCCGTTCTCCTTATCGCTGCCAGCGATCACACTTGTATCCCCTATCCTGTGGATAGGGGATACATCTCTTTTGTAGGACAAACTATAGGCTGTTTTTTTTTTCTGGGGATCTGTATGGCGTTATCTACAGGGGGGGGGGTGTCTGTATGGCATTATCTACAGGGGGGGTCTGCATGGTGTTATCTACAGGGGGTTCTGTATGGCGTTATCTACAGGGGGGTCTTATGGCGTTTTCTACCGGGGGGGGGGGGGGGGGGGGTTTGTGTGGCGTTGTCTACAGGGGGGTCTGTATGGCATTATCTACAGGGGGGGTCTGTATGGCGTTATCTGTAGGGGGGTCTGTATGCCGTTATCTACAGGGGGGTCTGTATGGCGTTATCTACAGGGGACTGTATGGCGTTATCTACAGGGGGGACTCTGTATGGCGTTATCTACAGGGGGGACTTTGAATGGCGTTATCTACAGGGGGTTCTGTATGGTGTTATCTACAGGGGGGTCTGTATGGCGTTATCTACAGGGGGTGTCTGTATGGCGTTATCTACAGGGTGGACTTTGTATGCCATTATCTACAGGGGGTCTGTATGGCGTTATCTACAGGTTGGTCTGTATGGCGTTATCTACAGTGGGGGCTGTATGGCGTTATCTACAGGGGGATTTGGGGGCTGTATGGAGTTATCTACAGGGGGGCTGTATGGCGTTATCTACAGGGGGGCTGTATGGCGTTATCTACAGGGGGCTGTATGGCGTTATCTACAGGGGGAGTCTGTATGGTGTTATGTACAGGGGGAGTCTGTATGGCGTTATCTACAGGGGGGGCTGTATGACATTATCTACAGGGGGGATTTGGGGCTGTATGCCGTTATCTACAGGGGGGCTGTATGGCGTTATCTACAGGGGGGCTGTATGGCGTTATCTACAGGGGGCTGTATGGCGTTATCTACAGGGGGGATTTGGGGCTATAAGACATTATCTACAGGGGGCTGTATGGCGTTATCTACAGGGGGCTGTGTATGGTGCTATCTATAGGGGGCGCTGTGTGGTGGAATCTATAGGGAGGCACTATCTACAAGGGGGGGTGTGTGATACCCAGCGGAGGGGGGGCCCCAGTCAAAAGTTTGCTATGGGGGCCCAGTCTTTCCTAGTTACGCCCCTGCATAGCTCTTCACCCTTGTGGAAATCTATCTCCGACATGCCAACTAATCCCCTGCGCTGGAATGGGGGTTCTTGAGGTGGCAGACTAAGAAAATGCCCATGCATTAAAGCTGATGGGCCATGTAGCAACCACTTTTGGTATCCTTTTACGCGGGCCAATATGGCCTGGCAAAATGAGCACCGATCAACAAGACAGCTGGTTGGTCAGCGCTCATTTGCCCCTTTCACATGGAGCTGTGATTGGTTATGTATGGGGAAGAGCAATTGTCACTACGATCGTTCATCCCCATACATTTACACAGGGAGATGTGCTTCAGACTAGCGACCATTTTTTTGGCACCATAAAAGATGATTAGCCAGTGAACAAGCGTTTGCTCATTCGTTGGCTGATAGCTGCCCTGGGCCATGATCGGGAACGAGTTTTTGTACGAGCGCTCGTTTGCCCTGTGTAAAAGGGCCCAAAGAGGCTCTGTCACCACATTATAAGTGCCCTATCTCCTACATAAGGAGATCGGCGCTATAATGTAGGTGACAGCAGCGTTTTTTATTTAAAAAAATGATCTGTTTTCACCACTTTATTAGGGATTTTAGATTTATGCTAATGAGTTGCTTAATGCCCAAGTGGGCGTGTTTTTACTTTAGACCAAGTGGGCGTTGTACAGAGGAGTGTATGACGCTGACCAATCAGTGACCAATCAGTGTCATGCACTTCTCTCCATTCATTTACTCAGCGCATAGGGATCCTGCTAGATCCTTATGTGCTGTCTTATACTAACACACTAACGATACTGAAGTGTTTAGACAGTGAATAGACATTCCACGGGATGTCTATTCACAATCTCTGCACTTTGTTACTGTTTCTATGGTAGTTACAGCAGAGGAAGCGTAATCTCGTTGTAACCTGTGATCTACGGCATAATCTCGCGAGATTACGCTTCCTCTGCTGTAACTACCACAGACAGAGTAACGAAGTGCGGAGATTGTGAATAGACATCCCGTGGAATGTCTATTCACTGTCTAAACACTTCAGTATCGTTAGTGTGTTAGTATAAGACAGCACATAAGGATCTAGCAGGATCCCTATGCGCTGCCTAAATGAATGGAGAGTAGTGCATGATGCTGATTGGTCAGCGTCATACACTCCTCTGTACAACGCCCACTTGGTCTAAAGTAAATACACGCCCACTTGGGCATTAAGCAACTCATTAGCATAAATCTAAAATCGCTAATAAAGTGGTGAAAAAAGATCGTTTTTTTAAATAAAAAGCATTACTGTCACCTACATTATAGCCCCCATCTCCTTATGTAGGAGATAGGGCACTTATAATGTGGTGACAGAGTCTCTTTAAGAAGATGTGTGTTTAAGGCCCAGTGTAGGCTGGTCTTTGGGCCTTTCCCTAAAAACCCTATTACATGGGCCAATGATTGGGCAAACGTTCATATGAACGCTCTTTCCCGAACATTGCCCTGTGTAATAAGGGCAACGATCAGCCGATGAACGAGCAAAAGCTCATTCATCGGCCGATCTGCTCTTTTATGCAGAATTAAAAATCATCGTTGTCGGCAGCACATGTGTAATCAGGGAGACATGCTGCCGACATCATGAAAATGTACAGGGCCCAGCGATCGTAGTAACGATAGTTCGTCCCTATACATAAGCAATCATTGCTGTGTGATAGGAGCAAATGAGCGCCGATCAACAAGCTCATTGATCGGCGTTCGTTTACACGGCCCATATCGGACCGAAAATAGTACCTTAATGCCTGAATGATCGGTCTAACCCTGTTGGTATCTCTTGGGGGTTATGGGATCTGTAGAGGAAATTATGTTTCTTTCCCAGGGCTTTTAATAATAATAATAATAATAATAATAATAATAATAATAATAATAATAATAAAAAATAATAAACTAAATAAATAGAAGATTTCTATGCTGTTTATTGTTACAAATGTGTTAAAATGTTGTTGCTGAGCACTAATCTTGGGGTCTCCTGGCAGCACAATGAGCCCCTGTGTCTGTCCATTATTTTATATATGGTAAATGTCTTCAGATCTATGTACATATGCATATAGATGCATTATGAGGCTACCCCCTCCTGTTGCTGCAATCCCCCAAGATCATCCCTGAATACTTTTCTCACCTGCTTTCAGCTCTTTTCCATGCTGATAAAGCATTTTCTATAGGGCATGTTGGTTCACATTGGAAATTCCAAATTGCAGTCCACAGTCTTTATTAATATCTCCATCTGATTAGACCTGAGACTAAACACACAACTGCTTCATCATATGATATCTGCATGCCAATGTTTAATCAATGGTAATTCCACATACTATCGCTAGATGGCAGTAGTGCACCGCTGACGACAGGTTACATTGTATCTTGTGGATAATAGAACTGCTGTCAGGTCATGAATTGATGACTTTTGTTCTCGGGCAGTAACACAGCTCCGCAATTTCCTAATATGACGAGGCTCCTGCTACTGTATTCAAAGGGAACGTGTGAGTGTGAAATGCAGGGCATTGATATGGAGGTGAGAGGACTGGGGACAGGCAGGGGACATCCTGGGGACACCTCCCGCTAGGTTGTCACCTCTACACGAGTCACAAGTATTGGTTGACAATGAGAGCAGGAGGTGTGAGGTTGATACCAGAGACTGGGGGCATCCCCTGCCACCTGTGTGGCGACTGCCAGGGCTTATATGACTGATACTGTACCCAGCATGTCAAATCCAACAGTGGAGACCGAAAGTCTCAGCTCAGCCTTCTTATCAGATCAATGAGACGCATTTGTTAAACATAATAGTAGCAACTATAACTATAGATCTAAAACGGATACATTGTATCTGAACTAGGGTAGAGACAGGTCCATAGGGTTGTATGGGATTATTGTAATATTGTATACATAGAAAGGAAGCAGAATATTTCCCCAAAAATAATATATATATAAAATAGATGTCATTGAGTTGTCATGTTGTGTTAAAAATGTTGTCTATTAATTTCAAATTCATAATTTTAATGAGAAACTTGGTAAATGGTGTTAGCAACCAACATAGCCATCATTTAAAGTTGCCACATAAGTAGTCACTCAGCTTTCCCTGACCCTTGAAGGGAACCCTGACTCATTGCAGACAAATTTACCATTCTGGAGTTTGGGAAAGCTGGGTGACAACCACTACTTTCCGAGAAAAGCCGAACAGAAACGATGCGGCTCAGCGCTCAACAAGCACTTCTGCTGCTTCATTTTAGTAATTGGTGGGGGTCTCAGTGCTCGGACCCCCAGCGATCAAAACTTTTGACATGTCACTATGACATGTCAGAAGTTTGTTGAACGTTTAGTTACCCTTTAAAATCACAGAAAATTGCCATACTCACTGGTAACGTCTAATATGGCAGCTATTACTTTCCTCATAGTGGTTGTCACCCAGCTTTCCCAAACTCCAGAATGGAAAATCTGTCTGCAATGAGTCAGGGTTCCCTTCAAGCGTCAGGGAAAGCTAAGTGACTACTTCTGTGGCAACTGTAAATGATGGCTATGTTGGTTGTTGACACCATTTACCAAATGTTCATTAAAATTATGAATCAGAAATTAATAGACAAAATTTTTAACACAACATGACAACTCAATGACATCTATTTTACATATACAGTATATTATTTTTTGCGGAAAACTATCCTGACAGTAGGAAATGGTATCAAATAAAAAATAACCAATACTCTTCTTTTAAATCCCCTGCAGCTCCATCGCCGATGCTCGAGTGGTCCCCGCCGGTCCTTGTTTACTTGTCCTGCAGTGATGATGTGCCATACATAGACGTGACTGCTGCAGCCAATCACTGGCCTCAGTGGTCTCGTGCCGTACATGTAAGCATTACCGCTGAGGCCAGTGATTGGCTGCAGCGGACACGGGAATGTCTGACACATCATCAATAAAGCATAGTAATATTCAATACAATTTATAAGTCAAAAAGACAAACAAATAAGAGTATAAAGGCCAATAGCAGACAAGAATCTGTATAGAATGTAGAATATTACAGATGTAGAAACCCATAATATGACTAATAACTTATAAATTGTATTGAATATTAACCCCTTCCCTCTTTAGCCACTTTTGACCTTCCTGACCGAGCCTCATTTTTCAAATCTGACATGTTTCACTTTATGTGGTAATAACGTCGAAATGCTTTCACCTATCCGGGCGATTCTGAGATTGTTTTCTCTTGACACATTGGACTTTAAGATAGTGGTAAAATTTGCTCGATATGTTCAGTATTTAATTGTGAAAAACACGAAAATATAGTGAAAAATTGGAAAAATTAGCATTTTTCTCAATTTAAATGTATCTGCTTGTAAGACAGGCAGCTATAACACACAAAATTGTTGCTAATTAACATCCCCCACATGTCTACTTTAGATTGGCATCGTTTTTTGAACATCCTTTTATTTTTCTAGGATGTTACAAGGCTTAGAACTTTAGCAGCAATTTCTCACATTTTCAAGAAAATTTCAAAAGGCTATTTTTACAGGGGCCAGTTCAGTTGTGAAGTGGCTTTGAGGGCCTTATATATTCGAAACCCCCAAAAAGTCACCCCGTTTTAAAAACTTCACCCCGCAAAGTATTCAAAACAGCATTTAGAAAATGTCTTAACCCTTTACACATTTCACAGGAATTAAAGCAAAGTAGAGGTGAAATTTACAAATTTCATATTTTTTTGCAGAAATAAATTTTTAATACAATTTTTTTTATAACACAGAAGGTTTTACCAGAGAAATGCAACTTAATATTTGTTGCCCAGTTTCTGCAGTTTTAGGAAATATCCCACATGTGGCCGTAGCGTACTACTGGACTGAAGCACCGGCCTTAGAAGCAAAGCAGCACCTAGTGGATTTTGGGGCCTTATTTTTGTTAGAATATATTTTAGGCACCATGTCAGGTTTGAAGGGCTCTTGCGGTGCCAAAACAGTGAAAATCCCCCAAAAATGACCCCATCTGGGAAACTAGACACCTCAAGGAAATTATCTAGGGGTGTAGTGAGCATTTTGACCGCACAGGTTTTTTACAGAAATTATTGGAAGTACGCCGTGAAAATTAAAATCAACATTTCTTCAAAGAAAATGTAGGTTTAGCGATTTTTTTTCTCATTTCCACAAGGACTAAAGGAGAAAAAGCACCTCAAAATTTGTAAAGCAATTTCTCCCGAGTAAAACACTACCCCACATGTGGTAATAAATGGATATTTGGACACACGGCAGGGCTTAGAAGGGAAAGAGCGCCGTTTGGCTTTTGGAGCTCAAATTTAGCAGGAATGGTTTGCGGAGGCCAGGTCACATTTACAAAGCCCCTGAGGGGACAAAACAGTGGAAACCCCCCACAAGTGACACCATTTCGGAAACTACACCCATTGAGGAAATTATCTAGGGGTATAGTGAGCGTTTTGACCCCACAGGTTTTTTGCATAAATTATTGGAAGTAGGCTGTGAAAATGATAATCTAAATTTTTTCAAAGAAAATGTAGGTTTAGCTAATTTATTCTCATTTCCACAAGGACTGAAGGAGAAAAAGCACTGTAAAATTTGTAAAGCAATTTCTCCCGAGTAAAACAATACCCCACATGTGGTAATAAACGGCTGTTTGGACACACGGCAGGGCTTAGAAGGGAAAGAGCGCCATTTGGCTTTTGGAGTCCACATTTAGCAGGAATGGTTTGCGGAGGCCATGTCACATTTACGAAGACCCTGAGGGGACAAAACAGTGGAAACCCCCCACAAGTGACCCCATTTTGGAGACTACACCCATTGAGGAAATTATCTAGGGGTATAGTGAGCGATTTGACCCCACAGTTTTTTTGCAGAAAATATTGGAATTAGGCCCTGAAAATAATAATCTACATTTTTTCAAAAAAAATCTAGGTTTAGCTAATTTTTTCTCATTTCCAGAAGGACTGAAGGAGAAAAAGCACCACAAAATTTGTAAAGCAATTTCTCCCGAGTAAAACAATACCCCACATGTGGTAATAAACGGATGTTTGGACACACGGCAGGGCTTAGAAGGGAAAGAGCACTATTTGGCTTTTTGAGATCACATTTAGCAGGAATGGTTTGCGGAGGCCAGGTCACATTTGCAAAGCCCCTGAGGGGACAAAACAGTGGAAACCCCCCACAAGTGACCCCATTTCGGAAACTACACCCATTGAGGAAATTATCTAGGGGTGTAGTAAGCATTTTGACCCCACAGATGTTTCATAGAATTTATTAGAATTAGGCAGTGAAAATAAAAACAGTCATTTTTCTTCAATAGCTTTAGCGCAAATTTTTTCATTTTCTCAACAAATAAAGGAAAAAAAGAACCCAAAATTTGTAAAGCAATTTCTCCCGAGTACGGCAATACCCCATATGTGGTCATAAACTGCTGTTTGGGCAAACGGCAGGGCTCAGAAGGAAAGGACCGCCAGATGTTGCTGGATTGGTTTCTGGGCGCCTGTGGGCCTAAAACAGTGGAAACCCCCCAGAAGTGACCCCATTTTGGAAACGACACCCGTCAATGCATTTACCAAGGGGTGTAGTAAGCATTTTAACCCTGCAGGTGTTTTGTAGAAATTAGTGTTCACTCGATGTTGCAGAGTGAAAATGGGATTTTCTTCCATAGATATGCCAATATGTGGTGCCCGGCTTGTGCCACCATAACAAGACAGCTCTCTAATTATTATGCAGTGTTTCCCGGTTTTAGAAACACCCTACATGTGGCCCTAATCTTTTGCCTGGACATATGACAGGGCTCAGGAGTGAAGAGTACCATGCGGAGTGGAGGCCTAATTTGGCGATTTACAAAGTATTGGTTCACAACTGCAGAGGCTCAGATGTGAAATAATAAAAAGAAACCCCTGATAAGTGACCCCCACTATGGAAACTGCAACCCCCCAAGGCATTTATTAAGAGGTGTAGTGAGCATTTTCACCCCACAGGTCTTTTCCATAAATGAATGCACTGCGGATGGTGCAAATTAAAAATTTATATTTTTCCCTAGATATGCCATTCAGTGGCAAATATGTCATGCCAAGCTTATGACACAGGAGACACACACCACAAAAATTGTTAAAAGGGTTCTCCCGGGTATGACGATGCCATATATGTTGAAGGAAACTGCTGTTTGGAGACGCTGTAGGGTTCAGAGCCGAGGGAGCACCATTTGGCTTTTGGAGAGCGGATTTTGCTTGGTACTAAATTTGTTTGAGTATTGCTGGTGTTTTATAATGTGGGGGTACATGTAAGCGGGGCGGAGTATATAAGGGGCATAGTCAGGTGGTATAAAAAAATAAAAATAATCCATAGATGTGTGTTACGCTGTGAAGCAATCCTTTCCGCACAGGCCAGTGTCGCACTGATAAATGGTGTCATTTCTTATCCCCCTTTTGGTCCACACTCCGCACCTTTGTAGTTTGAGGAATTTTGCTGGGAAGCGTTGTCCTGGTATAATACGGGCACCCTCGCTTCCAGCGGATATGTTTGGGCCCACCCTTTCCTGGTTCCCTAATTTTAGGTCCTTGATAAATCGCCTCTTCAAACTGAAGAAATGTTCCCCTAGGGCACAACTGCATATTTTTTTATTTCCTGACTTATTGGAGCCATAACTAATTTTATTTTTCATAGACGTAGCAGTATGAGGGCTGGTTTGTTGCGGGACGAGCTGTAGTTATTATTGGTACCATTTTGGGGTACATGTGACTTTTTGATCATCCTATTTTTTGTGATGCCAGGTAAACCAAAAAATGCAATTCTGGCACAGCTTTTTTCGTTTTTTTTATACAGCGTTCACCATGCGTTGTAAATTACATGTTAACTTTATTCTGCGGGTCAGTACGATTCCGGCGATACCTAATTTATAGCACTTTTTTATGTTTTACAACTTTTTTCACAATAAAATTACTTTTGTAAAAAGAATGTATTTTTTTTCTGTCGCCAAGTTGTGAGAACCATAACGTTTTAATTTTTTTGTTGACGGAGGTGTATGAGGGCTTGTTTTTTGCGGGACGAGCTATAGTTTTTATAGGTACCATTTTTGTATACGTGCGACTTTTTGATCACTTTTTATTCTAATATTTGTAGGGCAAAGTGACTAAAAAACAGAAACTCTGGTAACGTTTTTTACGTTTTTTTTACGCTGTTCACCGCGTGCAATAAATAATACAATATTTTGATACCTCAGGTCGTTACGGTCGTGGCGATACCAAATACATACGGTTTATTATTATTTTTCAATAAGAGTAAAAGGGGGATTGTGTTTTATTTGATTACTTGAAACTTTTATTGTTTTCAAACTTCTATTTTTTGCACTTTTTTTTACACTTTTTTCCACTTTTTTATACTTTTTTTACACTTTTCTTCAAGTCCCACTAGGGGACTTGAAGGTCCAACGGTCAGTTTTGTTTTTTTTCTAATACATTGCACTACCTATGTTGTGCAATGTATTAGATCTGTCAGTCATTCACTGACAGCAAGCCGATTAGGCTTCGCCTCCCGGCGGGGCCTAAATCGGCTTCCGTAATGGCAGAGCAGGAGTCCATTGTGTCTCCTGTTGCCATAACAGTAGTCGCCAGTCCCGATTGCCTGTCAAGGCTGGCGATCTGCTAGTAACCGCTACGATGCAGCAATCGCTTTCGATTGCTGCATCGAAGGGGTTAATGGCAGGGATCGGAGCTAGCTCCGGTTCCTGCCGTTACAGGTGGATGTCAGCTGTACAGTACAGCTGACTTCCACCGCTGATGACGCCGGATCAGCTCCTGACCCGGCGCCATCTTGGCGGCAGCTACGGAAGCCGATCAGGCTCCGCCGCCGGGCGGATCTTGACCGGCTTCGGTGCTAGGCAGACCGGGAGGCCAGTATTAGGCCTCCGGTTGCCATTGCAGCCACCGGAACCCCGGCAATTTCATTGCTGGGGCTCCGATGAGCTGCAAACACCTTAAGTGCAGCGATCGCGTTTGAGCGCTGCACTTAAGGGGTTAATGGCGGGGATCGAAGCTAATTTCGGTCCCCGCCGTTACAGTCGGATGTCAGCTGTAAGATACAGCTGAGATCCGGTGATGATGGCACCGACTCAGCTTCTGAGCCGGTGCCAAACATTTGACGTACATGTACGGCATTTTGCGGGAAGTCAATGCTTTCCATGACGTACATGTACGGCAAATGTCGGGAAGGGGTTAATGTTTGGATAAACTACTATGTGATCATGTTACATCATACTACTATTTACTAGACTATGCATTAGAGCTCGTGATTAGGCTGTCCTCTTTTTTAGGGCTCATTAGATTTTAGTGCTTGCAAGTGCATCAAAAACACATGCATCACGCAAAGCACACTGATGCAAAAAGGCAACACACACGGACAGATTTAAGCACGTTTTTTACGTGCGTAAATCTGTCACGCTCATGTGAATGTAGCCTAAGGGCATGACCAGACGTGGCGGAATTGCTCTGGAATTCCGCTGCGGACAGTCCGCAGTGGAAATCCTGCAGCGTACACATTTCTCCATTGCCTTCCACAGCTTTGTGGTTGGACACGTTGCGGACAATTCCGCTGCGGAGCATAGGCTGCGGTGCGGAATTTGGTGTCCGCAGCATACACTGGCTGTTGCGGACGTATAGCGGACTTGTTGTGGACTCAATTTCTCCATTGACTTCAATGGAGAGTCAAAATTCCGCATTGAAGTCCGCAGATGTTATGTGTGCTGCGGAGCGTATTGGTTTTACGAACATGATAGTTCTTCATTCTGGCTGGACCTATGTATTTCTAGGTCTACAGCCAGACTGAGGAAGTCAATGGGGCTCCCGTAATTACGGGTGACTACGTGTGTGCACCCGTAATTACGGGAGTGTTGCTAGGCGACGTCAGTAAATAGTCACTGTCCAGGGTGCTGAAAGAGTTAAGCGATCGGCAGTAACTGTTTCTGCACCCTGGACAGTCACTTCCGATCACAATATACATCAACCTGTAAAAAAAATAGAAGTTCATACTTACCGAGAACTCCCTGCTTCCTCCTCCAGTCCGGCCTCACGGGATGACATTTCAGTCCAAGTGATGGCTGCAGCCAATCACAGGCTGCAGCGGTCATATGGACTGCCGCGTCATCCAGGGAGGTCGGGCTGGATGGCGAAAGTGGGACGCGTCACCAAGACAACGGCCGGTAAGTATGAATTTATTTTTACTTTTACTAGGGAAAGGGCTGTCCCTTCTCTCTATCCTGCACTGATAGAGAGAAGGCAAGCCCTCTTCCCCTCAATACGCAACGGCTAGTCCGCATCAATTTAATGCCCATTTTAGGCAAAGCCGCAACAGAATCTGCAATGCAGATTATTTGCGGCATTGATACGGATAGTGGCGGAAGAATTCTGCTACGTGTGGCCATGCCCTTAGTGTGTCTGTGGACCTTTTTAATATATATATGTCTAAGGCTTCGTTCACATCTGCGTCAGGGCTCCGTTCTGACGTTCCGTCGGAGCTTCCAGCCAGAACGGAACCCCGACTGAAACAAACGGAAACCACAGGTTTCCGTTTGCATCACTATTGATTTAGATGGTGACGGATTTGGTGCAAATGGTTTCAGTTTGTCTCAGTTGTGCAAGGGTTCCATCGTTTTGACTGAAAACAGTGGAATACTTGCGCAACTGAGACAAACAGAAACCATATATCAAGTCCAGAGTCAGCGCAGCATCTACCAGGAAATTTTCGAGCACTTCACGCTTCCCTCTGCTGACAAGCTTTATGGAGATGCTGATTTCATTTTCCAGCAGGACTTGGCACCTGCCCACACTGCCAAAAGTACCAATACCTGGTTTACTCACCACAGTATCGCTGCGCTTGATTGGCCAGAAAACTCGTCTGATCTAAACCCCATAGATAATCCTTGGGGTATTGTAAAGAGGAAGATGAGGCACCAGACCCAACAATGCAGACGAGCTGAAGGCCGCTATCAAAGCAACCTGGGCTTCCATAATACCTCAGCAGTGCCACAGGCTGATCACCTCCATGCCACGCCGCATTGATGCAGTAATTCATGCAAAAGGAGCCACGACCAAGTATTGAGGGCATATACTGTACAACATTTCAGTATTAATGATTTTTGAAATTGGGCTTATATAATATTCTAATCTTCTGAGACACAAAATTTGGGGTTTTCATTAGCTGTTCCCATAATCATCAACATTAAAAGAAAAAAATGCTGGAAATAGATCACTCTGTGTGTAAGGAATCTATATCTTTTGTAATTTTTTTGGTATTTTCCATGGTGTTTTTCGCTGAGTTCTTCCTGTGCAGCCAGATCATACATAAATTCCTATTGTAAAATATAAAATGCACTACAAACAACTGCATTTTAGTGTGTGGTGTTTTTGGGGTAATTTTATGGTCAGCTCTGTTTTTTTTCCAAACGCAGCATGTTCGTCAGACTACACTCGGAAGAGACGGACCTCGGCATCGGAGAGCGGAAGAGGGTGTAGTCTGACGTAATGGGCGCGGTGTAGCCGATTAGACCGGTGAACTGTCAAGGATGTACTCAGCATGCGCCTATTATGAAGCAGAGACGCGCGCGTTCAGAAGAATACGGGGTCAGGCGTGAACTCGGCTTTTATACTGCCTGTCCCCTGTCAATCAATGAAAGAAGGGAGGGAGGGACTGGGGAAAGAAGTCAGAGCGTTTTAGAACAATGGTGACGCCCTCGTCGCTCCAAAAAACTAATTTGCGTATATTGAATAAAGTGATTTTCTCTGCAAGTGAGGCAAAAAATGAGAAAAAGGAAAAAAAAAAGGAAAAAAAACATGTTAGATTGAGGTGAGCCTACTCTATATTAATCTGTTGCTAGTTTGATAGGTAAGTTGTGGTGACAGACTCCCTTTAAGCGTTTTTTTTTTCTAATTTAATTTTTTTATTGGTTTTAATACAAACAATTACAAAAACATTCAGAGAAAATGTGTCCCCATAATAAAGAGAACATGACAAATAGGGCACAGCCCAAACAGAAGGGTAAACATCACAACCCATGTAGAGCACACAGTACGACAGCCATCTGAGCAATCATAACGGGAAGAAGCATTGCTTAACCCCTTAATGACCAGGCCATTTTGCACATTAATGACCAAGGATTATTTTTTGTTTTTCAACAGTCGCATTCCAAGAGTTGTAACTTTTTTCTTATTCCGTCGACATAGCCGTATAAGGGCTTGTTTTGGGGGCTTAATTTTTGCGGGCCAATGTGTTGTTTTCATTAGTACTATTTTGGGGTACATAGGACTTATAGATTAACTTTTATTTAATTTTTTTATGGGGGGAATGGGAGAAGAGAGAATTTTGCCGTTGTTTTTTTAAGTTTTTTTTGGATGCCGTTCATCCGGCGGTTTAATTAATGTGTTATTTCTTTTGACACTTTTACTAAATAAAACCACTTTTTGGGCAAAAAAAGTAGTTTTATTTGATTTTGACTGTAATTTTTATTTTTTTCACAAACTTTATTTAACCGATTTACATTTTTTTTTTTAGTCCCACCAGGGGACTTCACTATGCGATCTGCTGATCGCATATATAATGCTTTGGTATACTTAGTATACCAAAGCATTATTGCCTGCCAGTTTAAAACTAGTTTAAAACTAGTTTGCAATCTATTAGGCCATGCCTCCGGCATGGCCTAACAGGCATTTGCTGATGGCAGACCTGGGGGTCTTTGTTAGGCCCTCTGCTGCCATGGAAACCCGACGGCGACTGACAATTTCTTTGTGGGGGTGCCGATGGGGTGACAGAGTGAGCGCCCTCCCTCTGTCAAACACATTAGATGTCGCTGTCGCTATTGACAGCGGCATTTAATGGGTTAAACTGCCGGAATCGGAGCGCGCTTCGATTCCGGCAGTTGCATCAGGAGCCAGGCTGTGTATAACAGCCGTGCTCCTGTCGCTGATCGCGTGGGTACAGTGGCAGTACCCGCATCATCACAGGACGGATATATCCATCCTCCTGCGCGAACTAGCAGCTGCTGAGGATGGATATATCCATCCTTCGGCGTTAAGGGGTTAAAGGAAATGTGTCGCTAGAAAAATCTATATATACTTTTTTGTTAAACTGTTAGTATATAAATGATTACACATTGTTCTAATTTTTTCAATTTTTTCACAAGTCAGGAAATATTATAAATTAGATTCGAATTTATAACATTTCCATGTGCTGGTCACTAGAGGGAGCAATTCCCAAAATTGCAGCATTGGCATGTGGTAAAGCAACCTCATTGCTTTATGCTGCAAAATTGGAGAAGACACACTCGCTCTAGTGTCCTCACACAATCCCCCCTCCTTTATCCTGGCTAGTGCCAGGAGAAAGGAGGGTGTTGAATGTTCAAACCTCCTACACTGTGTGCCGCCATTTTTTGAGCGAATGCACAGTGTAGGAGGATTAGATACAGTGGTAATCACACAGTATAACACGAACATACACACACATCACATACACAAACATAACTTGCCTGCTCCTGCCGCCGCCGCCGCTGTCGCTGCCACTTCCTCCGCTCCCTCCGCTCCTAGTCCTTGAGTCTGAACAAATGGCCGGAAAGCCGCGACCGGAAGTAGTCATCTTACTGTCCGGCCGTGGCTTCCGGTCCACATGAAAATGGCACCGGATGTCGCTCTGCCGAAGACCTTCCTTTTGGACTGTGTGGGAGCGGCGCATGCGCCGTTCCCACACAGACGGCGTACGCTATAGTGAATGGAACGGCTCCCGTTCGCATTCTCTATGGGGATGTATGTGCCGTATTCCATCTCTGTATGTGTCGTTAATCGACACATACAGAGATGGAAAAAAAAAATGGCAGCCCCCATAGTGAAGTAAAAGAAAGAAAAAAGAAAAAAGTGCAACACAAAAACACAAATAAATAAAATGTATTTTAACCCCTTAATGACCGGGCCATTTTGCACGTTAATGACCAAGGATTATTTTTTGCTTTTTCATGGTTGCATTCCAAGAGTCGTAACTTTTTTTTTATTCCGTCGACATAGCCGTATAAGGGCTTGTTTTTTGCGGGACGAGTTGTATTTTGTAATTGCACCATTTTTGGATGCTTATAATATATTGATTAACTTTTATTAACTTTATTTTAGGAGAGAATTGAAAATAAGCAGCTATTCCATAATTAATTTTCACGTTATAAATTTACGCCGTTTACTATGCAGCGTAAATAACATGTTAACTTTATTCTATGGGTCGGCACGATTACGGGGATACCAAATATGTAAAGGTTTTATATGTTTTCCTACGTTTGCACAATAAAAACCCTTTTAGAAAAAAATTACTTGTTTTTCCATCGCCGCATTTCAAGAGCCGTAACGTTTTTATTTTTCCGTCGATGTGGCCGTATGTGGGCTTGATTTTTGCGGGCCAATGTGTAGTTTTCATTAGTACTATTTTGGGGTACATAGGACTTATAGATTAACTTTTATTTTATTTTTTATGGGGGGAATGGGAGAAAAGAGAGAATTTTGCCGTTGTTTTTTGCGTTTTCTTTGGACGCCGTTCATCTGGCGGTTTAATTAATGTGTTCATGTTATTGTTCAAGTTGTTACGATCGCGGGGATACCATATATGTGTTTGTGTTATTTGTTTTGACAGTTTTACTAAATAAAACCACTTTTTGGGCCAAAAAAGTAGTTTTATTTGACTTTGACTGTAATTTTTATTTTTTTTTTCACAAACTTTACTTAACTGATTGTAATTTTTTTTTTAGTCCCACCAGGGGACTTCACTATGCGATCTGTTGATCGCATATATAATGCTTTGGTATACTTAGTATACCGAAGCATTATTGCCTGTCAGTGTAAAACTGACAGGCAACCTATTAGGTCATGCCTCCGGCATCGCCTAACAGGCAGATGCTGAAGACAGAACTGGGGGTCTTTGCTAGACCCCCGGCTGTCATGGAAACCCGACGGCGACCCGCGATTTGTTTGCGGGGGTGCCGATCGGGTGACAGAGGGAGCTCCCCCCTCTGTCAAACACATTAAATGCCGCTGTCACTATTGACAGCGGCATTTAATGGGTTAAACTGCCGGAATCGGCGCGCGCTTCGATTCCGGCAGTTGCAGCAGGAGACAGGCTGTGTATAACAGCCGGGCTCCTGCCGCTGATCGCGTGGGTACAGTCTCAGTACCCGCGCTATCACAGGACGGATATATCCGTCCTCCTGCGCGAACTAGCAGCTGCTCAGGACGGATATATCCGCCCTTCGGCATTAAGGAGTTAATGACATACTAAAAGCAATAACATATAAAAAATATTTTTTTCGTGACACCTTCCCTTTAAAAGTAAAGTGGAGAAAAAAAAAACATACAATAAGTCAACTTCCTATACATCCTAAAATGCAATGGCCATAGCATGTGAGCACAATCACAGGGAGCAAATGACCCATCAAAATAGAAGAAACGCCAGGAGGTGTTCCATACGTTGTATCAAGGCAACCTCCCAGGGGCGTAACTAGGAAAGACTGGGCCCCATAACAAACTTTTGACTGGGGCCCCCCCCCTCCCCTGGGTGTCACACAACCCCCCCTTGTAGATAGTGCCTTTTTTACAGCCCCCCCTGTAGATAACGCCATACAGCCCCCTCTGTAGATAACGCCATACAGCCCCCTCTGTAGATAACACCATACTGCCCCCTCTGTAGATAACACCATACTGCCCCCTCTGTAGATAACGCCATACAGACCCCTTTGTAAATAGCGCCATACAGCCAACCTGTAGATAACGCCATACAGCCCCCCTGTAGATAGCGCCATACAGCCCCCCCTGTAGGTAACGCCATACAGCCCCCCCTGTAGGTAACGCCATACAGCCCCCCCTGTAGGCAGCTCTATACAGCCCCCCCTGTAGGTAACGCCATACAGCCCCCCCTGTAGATAACACTATACAGCCCCCCTGTAGGTAACGCCATACAGCCCCCCCTGTAGGTAACGCTATACAGCCCCACGGTAGGTAACGCCATACAGCCCCCCCTGTAGGTAACGCCATACAGCCCCCCTGTAGGTAACGCCATACAGACCCCCTGTAGGTAACGCCATACAGCCCCCCCTGTAGGTAACGCCATACAGCCACCTCTGTAGGTAACGCTATACAGCCCCCCCTGTAGGTAATGCCATGCAGCCCCAACCCCCCCAAAAAATCCGACCTATAGTGTGTCCTACTAAAGACATGTACCCCCTATCCACAGGATAGGGGATACATGTGTGATCGCTGGGACGCCCAGCGATAAGGAGAACGGGGGACTGAAAGTCCCCTGAAGTTCTCCATGACTAACCTCTGACTTCCGGCGTCTGCACAGCTCAATAAAAATGAAAGGAGTGCTGGGCACAAGCACGACCGGCGCTCCATTCATTTCTACGGAGCTGCCGACATAGACCCCGGAAGTCTGAGGTTTGTGATGGAGAACTTCAGGTGACTTTCGGTCCCCCGTTCTCCCTATCGCTGCCAGCGATCACACATGTATCCTCTATCCTGTGGATAGGGGATACATGTCTTATGTAGGAACAACCCGTTTAATGGCAGAGCGGGGAGATACCTCCCTGCTCTGCCGTAGTGTTCAGTGGCGTTGCGCTGTAGCAGCCATAGCGGCAGCTAGCGGAGCCTCCGGCCATGGTGGGGGCCCGTGCCGGTGGGCGACACGGCCCCCTCATGCCGCGGGCCCGGTAGCAGCCGCTACTGCTGCTATAGCGGTAGTTACGCCACTGCAACCTCCAACCATTCACAGTGGGGGAACTGCCATTTTCTATTTGCGGGGGATAACCGATTTGGCAGAATGAAGGAGGTGCCTAATTAGGAGGCGTTTGTAGATGGGTAGTGGCATAGGAAACATAAATAAAAGGGCCGCCTCAGGAGAACTTGGAACCGAGACCCCAGAGACTTTCAGTATAATTTTAAGAACCGCCTCCCAAAAATTCCGTAAGGAGGGGCAACTCCACCAAATATGAGACATGGATCCCATAACGCCCTACAGTGCGTAACCCGTTGCATGATGGACACCAACTATGCCATGCGTAACCCATTTACTTTAATGTATTCCTTTAGGTTTTCATCATGGTGTTCGACATTTTGTTGGAAAAAAAATATATTGCATTCCTTTAAAACCAGAAATTTTTTCTGACTTCTCTTATTTCTTATAATCATCACAATAACAATATAATAATCTTCTTAAGAAAAAGAAGAAAACCAAATGTCAATTCTGTAGCATTTCTCCTCCCACATTGATCACACGGGCTGAATTAGGTATAAGAACATTTGAGCTATTTTTGCTGATAGAATTTTATACCTGAAGATATATTATATAAATGTTCCACCGTCTTTTGTACCATCTTGGAGAAATAGGGGCACATTTATGAAGATTGTAGCGCCCAGCAATATGCCAGTCTTCCTAAATGCCATTGAAATATGCATCATATCTGTGGAGGTAAATGGTGCAACTACTGAACAACATGATATTGTACCTGGTGCTATTCACTGACACTTTTCTCTTTAGATCAATAGTGATACAACGTAACAAGCGCCTGTTCACATCATAGTTGAGTTCCGTTTGAGGTTTCCGTTGCAGCTTTCCGTCGGAGGAATCCATGAACAGAAAGCCAAATGGAAACCAAAGCTTCAGTTTGCATTACCATTGATTTCAGTGGTAATGCTTCCGTTGCAGTTTGTTTCCGCTTGTTTCCGTTCCGTAAGGTTTCTGTGTTTTTTTTTGCGGAAACAATAGCGTAGTCGACTTTTTCTGAGATTATTATCCAGGAGGAATAACAGAGGGACAGCACAACACAGTGTTTTCCACATGCTCCAGAATTGTTATTTCATGGAAAATATAGATATTTACTAAAACAGACACGTCAGGAGAGCTGCCAGGGCATCTTTATAAAGGTACCCCCCCCCCAAAGAAAACAAAAAATAAACAGTTGTGTGCTTGTTTTTTAGGTTTTGGAAATTATTTTACTTATTAGATAAAATCTAAATGAATACATAAAGTGTTGTATACCATTCTGAGTTGCGGCAGTGGCAGACCGCAGGTAACTGCAATTACGTTAGGAAGTTTTAATTGTCGTGACCCTGAATTCACAGTATACTGGACTGGCCTATTGATACATTTACACATTATTTGTAATTTAAGAGGGACACCTGCCATCACTAAGGACCGTATCACAGAACAGGTGCCTGTCACTACACATTTAGCTGAAATACTCTGTTTGTTTCACTAGTTCTTATTAGTAATTTGTTATACGGAGTCACAAAATTGACTGTATTGTCACTAATAACCACAAGGTGGCAATGGCCTCCTCTGTAACTGTAATATGTTAGGCTCTGTTCAGACTGTGTTTAGGGGATATATGCCCAGCATGCATGTTTATCAAACATATGCCTAAAGGTGGCTATACATGTTGGCTCAATGCTTATTCGTCCAACAGCTATTCCTTTCAACCTTCCTATACTCATGAACGCTCAGCTCGCCCTGATTCTGCTTTCCCCCGACATCTGCCATTGGGGAAGAGTCATTGGGGACACCCCCATACACATAAGGCCCAATTCCCATCATGTTTTTGACCTACATTTATCGTTTACACTAGAAAAAGTTCCCAATATATATGTTAAATGTAGGCTGTGATGCTTAACAGTGGCATACGTCACCCATAGACTATTATTGGAGAACGTTTAAAGGGTAACTAAACTTTTAAGAAACGTGTGACATGTCACGACTTTTGATCGGCGGTGGTCCGAGCACTGAGACCCCCATGACGTGTCAGAAGTTTTTTAAAAGTTTATTAAGATTTCAACATATTCTTCATGAATTCCTTTAACCCTTTCATTATGTATACGTTAAACGGATCCCATAATAGTTTATGGGTGACTAAATCTGCAGGGTCCGGCGGATGTTCATCTAATATGTAGGGGCATCTTTAGGCCAAATTCAGATGAACGTGGTATACGTCCATGTGATGGCCGTTAAAACAACGGCCGTCACACGGACACATGTATTTCAATAGGGCCGTTCTCACGGCTGTTGTTTCAACGGACCGTGTGAAGGGTCCGTTGAAAAATAGAACATGTCCTATATTGTTCCGTTTTCACGGCTCCCTTGACAGACTCAAGTCTATGGGGATACGTGAAAACTGCCTTTTTTCACATCCGAGTTTCGCCACGTTCGTCTGAATTCGGCCTTAGACCTATGCAACTATATAACTATACAATTGTGCATTTCTTTATTATCCTGAAAGTGAATTGTATATACTATTTGTATGTAATAGTTGCCAGAATAAGAATATCATTCTTCTAAAATCCTATTTGTGCCCCTACATTGCCTATCCAACAGGGTGTAAATAACTGGGCCCTTATGCAGAATCTGGATTAGGGGCCTTCCAACCAATTGCTTACCATTTATAGTACTAGTGTCCAACTATGTGGCAAACGGGCTATTGGGTCCGCCAAGGCAACAGAGCCCCGGTGAAAGAGCGACCTCTATGCCCCTTATATCTACACCCTTGCTGGTCTATGACAATGTCATCGATCCCATGAAACACCGCCCATATGTGTCACTGATCCTCACTTCTCCCCTTGCTCTGCGACCCTATGATATCTTATGTGTTAGTTTGTACATTGTCTTTAATTGAAACAATATATTAACGTTGTTTATTTCAGACATGGACGGCGTCTGACCTCGTGAGCTGCAGATACAAATCCCAAATTTATAATGCACTTGGATTAAATTCAATTCATCCTATTGTTTTATTCTGCACATTACAAATCATTCCATTGTATAATACACAGGTTAGTTACTGTATTCGTTTGTAGCATTTTCATTCTCAAAGCCAATTTATAAATAATGTCACAAAGCAGCGCTCTAATCCTAGCCGTATAATACAGTCATATAACAGAAACTAGAAATACTTTTGGAATTCAATCATATAAAATCTCTGCAAATGGCTGTGGAGAAAACAGAAAATGACTGGATGTGACTAGTCAGACGATGGATATGTGAGAACTGGAAATACACAATGAACATGGGATATAATGTGCGGTCAGAACAAATCCAGCCAGTCGGAGACATTACAAAGTCTACACTTGTATGCAGCACACAATATATAGACATATATATATATATATATATATATATATATATATATATATATATATATATATATATATATATATATATAGTGGTCAGACATCGAAATTTCAATTTAATGACCACAATCTGATGTCTATTGGGGTCTCCAGACATCTGCCATTGAGTATACAAGGATTTTTACTTGTCACATATTTTGTTACCATTCGAGATAAGCGGCACAGTCAATGTTGTGCAGCTGCTTATCCCATGTTCTATTGAAATAACACGTTGGAATCCGGGGTGATAGCTGACGGATGAACACTCTATGGTCTCTGTTCACACAAGCAATTGTCTCAATGTTAGTCTGTTCTATCATTTTTACAGAAAAAGGTAAAGAAACATTTCAATAAATGTCCCCATTGGTATTGATGTAAATAGACCCTGACTCTATCATGTCGATGTGTCAGCAAGTTCTTCACAGAAGTTTAAATTGATTTGTTATTCACGGTTTTCCAAATCTCTGCTTGTTGTCATTCAGAAGGGACATTCATTGTTTACTTCCAGTGGATACAATTCTGTCCATGGTCATGTGATGGACACACAGGTGCTGGGCTCGTTACACAAACTGTAACGAGCCATGCACCTGTGTGTCCATCACATGACCATGGACAGAATTTTATCCACTGGAAGTAAATAATGAAGTTTCCTACTGAATGACAACAAGCAGAGATCTTGAAAACCATAAGTAATAAATACAGAAAGTATATTGGAAAATTGTATAACTTTTAATTATACAAAAATATTATTAATTTGCTGAAACCGAAAAAAAAACCTTAAAGTATTTAATCATTACCATAGCACTGAAATGCGTCAAGACAACTGTGCTGTAAAATGCACCTTTTTTATGGGACAAATCCATTTGGTTATATGGGACAAATCCATTTGCTATATACCATCTGTGCTCTCATAATACTCTTATATGGTTTTATGCTGATATAGGCCCATCCCGGGACCGGAGGAGTGAAGGGCAACAGGATCTTCCCCCTTGTTTTCCAATGTTGCCTATTGAGAGGTACACACCACGCACGTAGGAAGGGAATGGGGTAAACCTGAGCTGGGCCCCTTGGCCACAGCCACCCGGGCAACCCCTGGTGCTCTCTGTATGATATGCACATCATTGTATAGAAATAACCAATAAAATAATTAATTAGTGGATGCTGTAATAAGCTAAAACAGAAATCACAGTCTGGTTTGAGCGTACATAAGAGTACATAAGAGTCCAGTTGAACGATGCAGATGTTTATAAGAGATGATCCTTTTATTCCTGCCATCCATTATATACCCTACTGCGGAACACTTTCAATATGTATAGTGTGATACATTGTCAATAACTACTACATAAAGCATAGGTCACATTTACATATAATAGCCCGGCCCACAATGTCCATTCCTTAGCCCGATCTATTTTATCTAAGTCTATTGAGTTCAATATACTGTAATACTTTAGAGTCACCAGTCACATTTTATCTCTATCGTTTTTCGGCTTGTCTGGAGGATGACGTAGAGCTGGCTTGTGAGGAGGATGATGATGAAGTTGGCAGAGGAGGTGACAGCACCAAGTCCCTGGTGGGCGGTGTGTTGCCCGTACTTTGAGACTCATCTTTTATAATATCAGCAGAGGACACCACAGAGTCTTGTTCTGGGTCACTTCCTCGACCTCTCTTCTTGTCTTCTTCCTTCTTCCACTTCATCCTGCGGTTCTGGAACCAGATCTTTATGTGTCTTTCGGTCAGGTTCAGCATGACAGCTAACTCAACTCTCCTAGGTCTCGAGATGTACTTGTTGAAGAGGAATTCTTTTTCAAGTTCTAGAAGTTGAGCTCTGGTGTAAGCTGTCCGTGTTCTCTTATTTTCTTCTTGTTCCATCATATATGAGCCACCTACAATGGAAAATAAAAAAATGTTACAGTTTATTTAGGATAAGGCTCCAAGGTGACATGTAACCCCAATGTTCCCCTATGGGGGAAAAAAGTTGTGGGACAATCTCGAGAATTCCAACATGGTTTGGGTTCATGCAATAGTCACTAGTCACCCATTACTGTGACAGACAAGGTAACCCTTGATTTTACCAGTAACCAAAAGTCACTGAGGAGTCATAGCCTTAAAGGAATACTCCATTATTATTATTTTTAATCTTGGCCCCTGTTTGGACAGTAGACCCGGTAAAAGGTAGGGCAGGTAATCCTCTTACCGGTCGCTTTATTGCCAAACTATCTTCTTAATATAAGTCTCATAGGAATGCATTGTGAAAGTGACTTCCGGTCCACACAGAAGACGCTGCAGAATTCGGACAGTCACGGTGTGCGTCACGTGACATAACGGCGACCCAGAGAAGAAAGTTTAGAAATAAAGTAAGTAAGAGGATTACCTGCCCTACATTTTACTAGATGTACTTTCCAAACGGGGGTCAAGATTGATTTTTTTTTACCGGAGTGCTGCTTTAAAGAGGTAACCTTAAAGTATAAAAGGAAAAACCCCACACAAATGTTAAAACCTAAAGCTTTCCATACATCATACGTAAAAATCTTCAGATTTCTACCATTTCAGCTGATCAAGAAAGAATAAATGTTTGACCGCTGTTTGCTGAAAAGGGGATTTGCTATGTCAAAGTTTTTTGGGTCACTTATCATGTGAAATGATGTGTATGACATAACAAGCTGATCAAGACAGATTTATCTCCATGTGTGTATGTGCATTATAAGTTTTCCCCTAAATTTATGTGAAAACGCGTTCCCTGATCGACTAGTTTAGTCTGGTATGTTGATGTAGGATCGCTCATATGAATCATCCAATGTATGATTGATCGGCCTCATTGAAGTCAACTTTTATCCGTCTCATTGACCAGGGAGTCTTGTAATAACTTACCTAAGGCTTTAAAGGAGGAAATCCACCTTTAAAACACTTGTCTCAGTGACATCAGTCACATTCCTTTTCTGCCTGCAGGGTCACTGAAGATTAATATTAATGTGTTGGGCATTATATGGTTAAAATCTATGGGCATATTAGTGTGTATGTCGGCAGATATTCCCAGCTTTTGTGCCGACAGTGCACACCAAACGTGGTGTGAATATAGCCTTATATATTACTAAAGAGGAGCTGCAGGATTTTTCTTAATATAAAGTACCTGTGGAAATTGTCTTATAATCTTTTTTTCCCACACTTACTTAGCTGCTTGCATTTTATGCTCCTTATATCATTCCTGTAATAAAAATCCACACTCCATGACTTTTGTGCTTGTACACAGCCAATATAAAAAAGCAGAGCTGCAGTGTAAAGCACGGAGCAAAGCAGTGTTCTGAGTCTTTAATAAAACAGGAAAAAGATTTCAGACTACCGTAGATGTCTACAGACAGTGCAGTGAAGCTGGAGTCACTGATTATAGTTTTGCATAGAGCAGAGCTACAAAGTGGACAAGACTGAAGAAAATATATAATATAGTAAGCCCTGACAAAAGATATTTGTAAGACCACAAATGCGCTGCTACTCTAACCCTTGACTCCAAACTAAGGCTGGGTTTACTCTGACGTCCCAATAAAGCGGAGTCCCCTTTGATCCCCGTTTAGCTCAAAGTCCTATACCGTGACCATTTACATAGAAATAGTTGTCACACGTAAATCCGGCCGCAGCGCCCATCAGATACATTTACATCTCCCCACAATCAATATGTCTTCTAGAACCTTGGACTTTCCAGGTTAGTTCCTTTCTCATTTCCAACTAAACCTGCATAATCTAGTTTCTCATTCTCAGCAATTACACTTTAGTATTTATTGATTGACTCTAAATAAAACCCCGGCGCCTATGTAATAATCATTTGTCAAGTCTGACTTATGTTTTATTAGATTTGTCTTGGAAAGCTCAATGACGCAAAACATGAAAGTTCACACAGTATCTGGAATACTATGAAACATGTATCAATTGCCTACAATTACTGTTATGCCATCATTTATAGCCAACGGCAAGTATAAGTAAACAAAGTATGACAGCATCTAACCATTCAAGGGGCATTACGGGAAATACAATTTATCAGTTATCCTTTTGATAGGGGATTAATAATAGATTGGTGGGGGTACGACCGCCGCCACCCCATCAATAAATAGGGACCAACCCCCCACCAGCACAACCGCGAAGGAGGAGCATGTATGCCGGTGGTTAGGACTGCTCGCTGCCGCTCCACACAACTCTATGGGAGTTACAGCCTAGTAAGAGCTCTTGGCCAACTGCAGAACAAAATCTTATAAAATCTGTAAGCTTTATTTGGAGTCTTATTATTTCTAATCTTAATCTTTTAATGTGAACTTCACAATCAATTAAAATATAAGTACCCTGACAATTAAGTTACAGTACGTAACATTATCCAGAGTTACTAGCTTTCTAATATACATTATGGAGTATAATTTAAATAGGGGCAAATTCTGAGCATTTTTTTTTATTTTTTACAATATATCTTTATATCGGTTAGAGCTTTTTTTTTTATAATCTAGAACTCCAAACCTATGACTTCTCTTCACAGTAGAGTGAGCAGACCCTAAACTCCTTAAGCCACATGTACCACGCTGCCATTAGAACTAACAGTGTCCGTTCCTTACCTAACCCAGTAAAACTATACTGGCTATTAGGTATTGGTCACTTATGCTAAGGCGTCCCCTGATTAATCTACACCTAACCCATGGACGAAACGTGAAGGGTGTGCGATGAAGGATCATAGGGGTGGTAACCAGTGGGTATGTCCCCTGTGCACTATTGGACTACAGCTAAGACCTGTATGAACACCCCTGTTACGTTGTCTGTGAGCGACTGAAAATGTAAGATTGTTTTATTACTAGAGTACCTTGTAATTTAATGTGAAGTTTGACTGTTTTCACAATACTTTCCTACTCACATCTTATTTGACCCAGTGGCATCTATTTAGATGTAATACACTATAGAATTTAAAATGAATTAGGCCTCGTTCACATCTGTGTTGGAAGCTCCGCTACAAGCCTCCGTCGCAGATTCGGTCAAGACTGCCGAAAAAAATTGTAAAACCACAGACACAACGATGGAAACCCAATGGAACCCATTAAAGTCAGTGGGTTCCGTCTGCCGCCGGTAGCAGCCCCACGCTTCAGGTTATTCCCTTGTTCTGCTCCTCTGACGGAACAGAACAGCGGAATAGTAAGTGAAGATGTAACGAGGCCTTATTAAATAGTTTAGCTTTACACCTTATTAAAAGTTAGTTTTAGGAAATATATTTTTCACCTATGCTGCTAAGTGATTTGAATTTATTTTGGGGATGCCAGCCAAATCCCTCTGAATTTAGGAGCAGTTTTTTAAGCATTTGCTTTTTTGTGTTCTCTTCACACAACCAGAGAGTTAAGGTGCCCATATACATCAAATGACGATTTTGACCAGACAGGCCCATTATCTGATATGTATAGGGGTGTCCACATTTCCCCCACAACTGCAGGTGTCGGGGGAAAGAAGGATTTGACATGTTAGATTTCAGGAGGACCGATCCTTTGTACCTACAGGAAATAAGCTGCTGCCATAGGTGACTTGTAGAAGCTTATTCCCCTCTCCCAATGCATGTTTATGCAGGAGTTGGTAGGAATAGCTGATGACCAACCTCTCAGACCCGCACCTATCTACCCAATGGGGATCCCCCAATGCCATTAAACATGGTGAGACGGCCTTTGTCCACCACATACAGTCGGAGAGTCAGTGCAGAAGTGGCCTTGAATTCCGGAAACAGTCAAGCTCGCTGTGCTACCCTGTTTCCGTAACCAATGTAAAGTGGGTGCTAATTTGTTTCATAGTATACTGTATCTTTATAGGGCTCGGAGGTCTGTTTTTCTGATACAGAACTCAAAATTCAAGACTTCTCCTCCCACAGCCATTAAGTTAAATAATAAAATTCCGGCTGTCTACAGTAACTACTAGGGGGAGCTAAAGAGCTTTTCCGAATAAGGATTTATCATTCAGTTGAAATAGAGCTGTATAAATCGATCTGCAGCAGCTCCTCCTAGTGGCAGCTGTAGGTAGCCAGTATTCTATCATTTACCTTTAAAAATACATGATAAAATTAACTGGTTTTGAATTTTGGATCAATTTAGTTAAAAAAAAATGATAAATAGACTATGGGTAGATCAAAACCACGGCAGATTGTATGGCATTTATAGGTTGTTTGTAGTGTTCGCCAATTAATGGACGACAATCAGAAACAACATTTGTATTGATATGTTTTGTCTTACTATTATCTCATGTCTATGGCCAATTTTCATGAGCTACTTCTCACTGAAGTCTTTTGACATTGTCAAAGTCTCATAAGAATGTATACAGGGAGTGATGATTTTCATAAAAGTAAAGACAGAATGAATATAAACTAAAACTTCAACTGAAGCAATTATACTGCCAGTGAGGAAAAAGAGAAAGACTATCAGGGAAATGATAAGCTACTTTCTTTAAAAAGCATTTCCCCCAAAATTCAAGCTTAATCTTATGTGCACTAGAATGTAGTAGCAAAGCCTCCAACCCATCCCCCCTCCTCCACCACCACTATCCTCTTTTTAACTGGCTGCCCATAAATCTCCAAATGATCCTAATGTATATACAATGTGATACGTTGCAGTCTTCCATCAGAGTTGTACATCGGGAGGTCCTACCGATGCACGCCTTAAATGTAGGCTGTTAACCTGATATAATAAAGGGCATAAAACTGAGGGAAAGGAGGAAGAGAACAAATGATCATTAGCCCCGACAGGAACCGCATGCTGTGTGATCTATGTCAGAAGCAGCAGCACAGTCAGCTTTGTACAAGAGTTACACAGACTCTTTAGCACTAAAATTATTAGCTTTTTTTAATGAAGTCTATTTAGAAAGTTGCTTCATTTGGCATTTAGGAAGAAAAGGAACAATAGATAAAAATGAGTGCAAAGTTGTCCATAGCATTTAAGCTTTATATCCACACTCTCACTAAATCCTGACATCTCTAACTCCAAAACTGATGAAATGCTAGTCCACACGCTGAAAAGATCTCGGATAGACCGCTGCAACACCCTCTTTTGTGGCATACTGACTAAAAGAGTTACACCTCTTTAATCTATCCTTAAGTCCCTGTTCACACAGAGATTTTTGCAGGCAGAAAAATCTGCCTCAAAATTCAGACTGGAATGTTGAGGCAGATTTTGACCTGCCTGCATGCTGTTTGCAGCGGGGTTTTTTTTGCGGCGTTTTTCGTCCGCGCCTATTGAGCCCAGCGGGCAAAAAATGCAGCGAAAAATGCTTTCTCTGCCTCCCATTAATGTCAATGGTAGGTCAGAGACGGAAACGGCTGAAGAAAAGGCATGTTGCTTCTTTTTCCTGCAGGCGTTTTTTTCTGCTTGTGGGAAAAAAACGCCTCCGCCTCCCATTTTGCCACGGTTTCCGCTGCAAAAACAGGGCCTAATGGTTATGGATACCTTTGACATTGAATAAATTAAGGAAAATTGCAGCCTGAAACTTTTTTTTTAACTCCGGGTAACTAGCATATAAAAAAATATGTTAGTTACCTGAAGTTAAATAAATTTTCATTACCTCATTTATTTTCAGACCCTCTAATATTCAGTTTGCAACCTGCTCCAAGTTTCAGACTTTTCCCATGTGTCCCTATTAGTAATACATTCTGGATGTGAGGTCTGTAAATATAGGATGCTGCTGCCTTCACTAGCTCTCATGTATCAGCACATCTTCATTCATGTACTGATTTCCCCTTCCACAGTGAGAGCAGAGAGAGCCAGCACAGTCAGGAGCAGTGTAAGCCCTTATTCACACGACAGGGTTTCCCGGCTGGGTGACGGCCGTTCATAAAACGGCCGTCACCCGGCTGCTGTAGGAACAATAGACCCCTAATGGGGATATTCACACCACCGATTTATTTTGAAGGCCCGGGAAACCTGGCCGTCAAAAAATGAGACATGTCCTATTTTCGGCCGTTTACCCGGCCGCCCGGCTCCCATAGAAGTCTATGGGGCCGGGTAATACACGGCCATCACCGGAATGTGTCCCGAGTGATGGCCATGTATTCCTTCGCTCGCTCCCTCCTCACAGCGCAGAGTGCATGTGAGGAGGAGGAGTTGAAGCCATTCGGACAAATGCCTGTACGCTGGAGATACACTGTGTGGCAGGGCCCGTGTGTACAGCAGGTGGAAGGGAGCACTGCGCTGGCTCCCTTCCCCTGCTTGTTTTAAAAGCGCCCTGGCCCGGCGACACCTTCCATGGCCGATGGCGCTGCTAGCAGCTGCTGTTGCTGCGGCTGCTACTATTGAAGCGACGCCACTATAGCAGAGCAGGGAGGTATCTCCCTGCTCTGCTATGTGCTATGTGCTAGGCCCAATTTAGCTCCCTGAAGGAGCGGAATCCCCGTGTGTTCGGGGATTCCGCTCCTGGACAAAGCGCTTGATGTCTCTGTCCATATCTGGACAGTGACATCAGGGGAAACTCCTGAAGCGGAATCCCCGAACACATGGGGATTCCCCTTCAGGAGTTGCCCCTGATGTCACTGTCCAGATATGCCCGGCCCGGAACGGATGCAAAACTAATGCAAACTGGCCGGGAAAAACTACCGATTTCATCGGCCGACACTTGGGCTCGGGCAGGACCCTGTAGTGTGAATAAGGCATAAGGCTCTATTCACACGACAGGGTCCCAGTGTCGGCTGATAAAAACGTCAGTTTTGGACCGTTTTTCCTGGCCGTTTTGCATCCGTTCCGGGCCATGTTGCAGTTTTTAACAGCCGATTTTGCATCAGTTTTTTTCCCTGTCCGTTTTAAAATCGGATGAATTTCATTTGTACATTTTTTGCCACACACTTCGCTCTGCAGATAATGCCACACACGGCCCTCTGTAGATACTGCCACAGCCCCCTGTAGGTAGTGCCACACAGCCTGCCTGTAGGTAATGCCTCACAGCCCCCCTGTAAGCAATGCCACACTGCCCCCTGTAGGTAATGCCACACAGCCCCCCTGTAGGTAATGTCACAAAGCCCGCCTGTAGGTAGTGCTACAGAGACCCCTTGTACATAGTAACCCCCCCCCTACTTTCCTGTGGGGGATGGCTCCAGGAGAAGTCCCTCACTTCACTGTCCATATATGGACAGTGAAGGCAGGGACTTCTCCTGGATCGGAATCCCCAGACACAATGGTGGGGATTCCGCTTCAGAAGTCCCTGACGTCACTGTGTCCATACATGAACAGTGAAGCCAGGGACTTCCTCTGGAGCGGTATCCCCGACCACATCGCTGGGGATTCTGCTTCAGAAGTCCCTGACGTCACTGTGTCCATATATGGACAGTGAAGCCAGGGACTTCTCCTGGAGCGGAATCCACGGCCACATCGCCGGGGATTCCGTTTCAGAAGTCCCTGACGTCACTGTGTGCATATATAGACACAGTGGAGTCAGGGACTTCTCCTGCAGCGGAATCCCCAATCCCCGACCACAGTGTTGCCGAAGCTGTGGCCGGGGATGGGGGACTCCGCTCCTACAGGGAGCAAAAAAATACCCTATAGCTTAAGGCTCTATTCACACGACAGGGTCCGAGTGTCGGCCGTTTTGTTTTGGTCCATTTTGTTTTGGTCCGTTTTTTCTTGCCAGTTTTGCATCCGTTACGTCTCCGTTCCCGGCCGTGTTTCTGTTTTTAACGGCCGATTTTGACTCGTTTTGCATCCGTTTTTTTCCCTGTCCGTTTTAAAAACTGATGAATTTGATTTGTACATTTTCTGCCACACACTTCCCTTTATAGATAATGCCACACCCTGCCCTCTGTAGATAATGCCACACACTGCCCTCTGTAGATAATGCCACACACTAACTTCTGTAGATACTGCTACAGCTCCTCTGTAGGTAATGTCACACAGCCCCCCTGTAGGTAATGCCACACAGCCCCCCTGTAGGTAATGCCACACAACCCCCCTGTAGGTAATGCCACACAACCCCCCTGTAGGTAATGCCACACAGCCCCCCTGTAGGTAATGCCACACATTCCCCCTGTAAGTAATGCCACACAGCCCCCTTGTAGGTAATGCCACACATCCCCCCTGTAGGTAGTGCCACACAGCCCCATGTAGGTAATGCCATACAGCCCCCCTCTAGGTAGTGCTACACGGCACCCTTGTACATAGCCCTATAGATGGCACCCCCTACCTTCCTGTAGTGAAGTCAGGGACTTCTCCTGGATCGGAATCACCAGCCACAGCACCGGGGATTCCGCTTCAGAAGTACCTGACGTCACTGTCCATATATGGATAGTGACGTCAGGGACTTCTCTTGGAGCGATATCCGAGTGGCAGCTGTTCTTTATACGTCCCCATAGACTTCTATGGGAACCGTGCGGCCGGGAGAACGGCCCAAAATAGGGCATGTCCCTACCGGGCGCTCAAAAAATCACCCGTGTGAATAGCCCTACTTGGGGGTCTATTGTTCCTACTGTGGCCGTCACACGGCCGAGAATCCCTGTCATGTGAATATGGCCTAACATCGGATCTACAGTTGCAAGAAAATGTGAACTAATAACACACAAAGGGTAAGTTCACACAGAGTTTTTTTACACGTTTTTTTGACGCGGAAACCATGTCGGAGAACGCACCAAAAATGGCTGAAAATGCCTCCTATTGTATTCAATGGGAGGCGGAGGCGTATTTTTCCCGCGAGTGGAAAAAACGGCTCGCGGGAAAAAGAAGTGACATGCCCTAACTTCGGGTGTTTACTCCTCTGACCTCCCATTGACATGAATGGGAGCAGGGCCGCCATCAGGAATTTCAGGGCCCCCTACAGCTAAATTTTCGGGCCCCCCTATCGTGGCACCGCCTGTTAACGGTACTCCGTCCAGTACTATATCATGGTACCCAGGGCCGCCATCAGGGGGGGTATTAGGGGTACTGATGTGAGAGGCCCGGCCAAACCTAATTGAAAGGGGGGCCCGGCAAACTGCCGCGACTTGCCTTTGGTAGAAAAAAAACAGGCCCCTGCAATGGGGCCCGTTTTTTTCACCAAAAGAATGTCATGAGCTGCGGGCCCCCCTTTCAATTAGGTTTGGCCGGGCCTCTCACATCAGTACCCCTAATACCCCCCCTGATGGCGGCCCTGGGTAGCATGGGGGCCGTCAAACACCGCCGCACCCGCAAACTCCCGCGCATGCGCACCGGCGACCGCCTGGAACCGCGCACCGAATTTTGAGGCAGATTTTGACCTGCCCACACTATCTTGCCGCGTTTTTTGCCTGCGGCGATTGAGGACAGCAGACAGAAAACGTAGCGAAAAATGCATTTTCTGCCTCCCATTGATTTCGATGGCAGGTCAGAGGCGGAACCGCGGCAAGAAAGGACGTGCTGCTTTTTCTTTTTTCCGCGACTGGCTCCCATTGATTTCAGATTAAATCAATGGGAGGCGGTTTTGGAAGTTTTTTGGTGCTGATTCTGACGCAGTGTCCGAGTCAATATCAAGGGCCAAAAACTCTGTGAACTGGGCCTTATTGTTAGGGCTTATTCAGACGAACGTGTAATACATCCGTGCAACGCGCGTGATTTTCACGCGCCTCGCACGGACCTATGTTACTCTATGGGGTCGTGCAGACTGTCAGTGATTTTCACGCGCCTCGCACGGACCTATGTTACTCTATGGGGCCGTTCAGACTGTCAGTGATTTTCACGCAGCGTGAGTCCGCTGCGTAAAACTCACGACATGTCCGATATTTGTGCATTGTTCGCGCATCACGCACCCATTGAAGTCAATGGGTGCGTGAAAATCACGCCCAGCACTTCCGCAGCCGTATAAACTATGAATGAAAACAGAAAAGCACCATGTGCTACAAACATACAAACAGAGTGTCATAATGATGGTGGCTGCGCGAAAATCACGCAGCCACGCATCATACGCTGCTGAAACACGGAGCTGTTATGGACCTTTTGCAAGCGCAAAACGCCACGTTTTTGCGCGCACAAAAAGCACACGCTTGTGTAAATCTGGCCTTAGGGTAGGAACACACTAGGCATGAACACTGCAGATTTTATGCAACACATTTTATTGTGGATAATCCGCAGCGTATTACAGTCGCAGCAGAGTGGATGAGATATGAACAAATCTCATCCACACGCTGCAAAAAAAATGGACCTGCAGTGTGGCTTTTGGCTTTTTAAGCCGCAGCGATTCAATGTATTCTGTGGGATCGCTGCTCCTCTGTTGCGGAAATGCTGCGGTTCTGCCGCAAAAATCACACATGAGAAAAAAAAAAAAGGCACTTTTTTAAATTTATAAAAAAGTTTAGACTTGCCCCGGCCGTAGTCCTGGTGACGCGATCCTCTATTCTTAGCGCAGCCCGGCCTCCTGTCATGACGTTTCATCCCATGTGACTGCTGAAGGTCACATGGTCTACAGCGTCATCCCAGGAGGCGGGGCTACGTTCAGAAGAGAGAGATGCGTCACCTAAACTATGGCCAGGGCAAGTCTAAACTTTTTTTCCCTGCAGGATTCCCGCAGCGGACACGCCTCACCAAACCTGCGCCACTATTTGGTGCGGTTTTGCTGGCAGAATTTCCTGCGGCTACCGGGGCGGATAAGCTGTGTAGTTTTACTCCGCATATCCGCCTAGTGTGTCCCTTATGATGTCGCTCCTGGAGCTGCTGCCGGTCTCTAAATAGGCAGTTGGTTCAGTAGAATTTGGAATTATTTTTTTTCGTGAACCAGCTTAAAAAAATACAAAACTTTTGTGTTAGGGCCTGTTCCCATCACTGTTCGCTTCCGTTCCGGGGTTCCGTCTGTGGTTTCTGTCGGGTGAACCCCGCAACTGAAAGTGAAAGTGACAGCACAGCTTCCGTTTCAGTCACCATTGATATCAATGGTGACGGAAACATCGCTAATGGTTTCCGTTCGTCACCATTCCGGCTGGTTTTCGGACGGAATCAATAGCGTAGTCGACTGCGCTAATGGTGATGGAAACGGAAGCTGTGCTATCACTTTCACTTTCCGTTGCGGGGTTCACCCGACAGAAACCTCAGACGGAACCCCGGAGCGGAAGCGAACGGTGATGTGAAGAGGCCCTAACACAAAAGTTTTGTATTTTTTTAAGCTGGTTCACAAAAAAAAATAATTCCAAATTCTACTGAACCAACTGCCTATTTAGAGACAGGCAGCAGCTCCAGGAGCGACATCATAAGGGACACACTAGGCGGATATGCTGAGTAAAACTACACAGCTTATCCGCCCTGGTAGTCGCAGGGAATTCTGCCAGCAAAACCGCACCAAATAGTGGCGCAGGTTTGGTAAGGCGTGTCCGCTGCGGGAATCCTGCAGGGAAAAAAAAGTTTAGACTTGCCCGGCCGTAGTTTAGATGACGCATCTCTCTCTTCTGAACGTAGCCCCGCCTCCTGGGATGACGCTGTAGACCATGTGACCGCTGCAGCAGTCACATGGGATGAAACGTCATGACAGGAGGCCGGGCTGCGCTAAGAATAGAGGATTGCGTCACCAGGACTACGGCCGGGGCAAGTCTAAACTTTTTATCAATTTAAAAAAGTACCTTTTTTTTTTCTCATTTGTGATTTTTGCGGCAGAACCGCAGCATTTCTGCAACAGAGGAGCAGCGATTCCACAGAATAAATTGACACGCTGCGGCTTAAAAAGCCAAAAGCCACACTGCAGGTCCATTTTTTTTGCAGCGTGTGGATGAGATTTGTTCTAATCTCATCCACTCTGCTGCGACTGTGATACGCTGCAGATTTTCCACAATAAAATGTGTTGCATAAAATCCGCAGTGTTCATGCCTAGTGTGTTCCTACCCTAAGGCCGGATTCACACGAGCATGTGCTTTTTGCACGCGCAAAAAACGTGGCGTTTTGCGCATGCAAAAGGTCCATAACCGCTCCGTGTGTCAGCAGCGTATGATGCGCGGCTGCGTGATTTTCATGCAGCCGCCATCATTATGACACTCTGTTTGTATGTTTGTAGCACGTGGTGCTTTTCTGTATTCATTCATAGTTTATACTGCTGTGGAAGTGCTGGGCGTGATTTTCACCCACCCATTGACTTCAATGGGTGCGTGATGCGCGAACAATGCACAAATATAGGACATGTCGTGAGTTTTACGCAGCGGACACACGGACACACGCTGCGTGAAAATCACTGACAGTCTGCACGGCCCCATAGAGTAACATAGGTCCGTGCGAGGCGCGTGAAAATCACGCACGTTGCACGGATGTATTACACGTTCGTCTGAATAAGCCCTAACAATAAGGCCCAGTTCACAGAGTTTTTGGGCCTTGATATTGACTCGGACACTGCGTCAGAATCAGCACCAAAAAACTTCCAAAACCGCCTCCCATTGATTTAATCTGAAATCAATGGGAGCCAGTTGCGGAAAAAAGAAAAAGCAGCACGTCCTTTCTTGCCGCGGTTCCGCCTCTGACCTCCCATCGAAATCAATGGGAGGCAGAAAATGCATTTTTCGCTGCGTTTTTTGTCTGCTGTCCTCAATCGCCGCGAGCAAAAAACGCAGCAAAAAAACGCGGCAAGATAGTGTGGGCAGGTCAAAATCTGCCTCAAAATTCTTTAAGGAATTTTGAGTCAGATTTTTTTTTGCCTGCAAAATACTGTGTGAACAGGGCCATACATAAACAGCACTTTGAGATAATTTACTCACCGTGTCAGAAGAGCTGCTCCCACTCAAGTCCTCTTCCAGGCGAGGTCTTCGGTCCAGACGTCCAGTCCTTCACCTCCAGCCAGGCTCCAGGTAAGTTTTGTCCATGTGTGTCCGCGGCTGCGCGCGCTTCGTTCGCGGGTGCGCGCGCGGCCGATCGCAGGCGGTCTCCAGTGCGGGCGTTCGTGGGTGCGCGCTCGCGAGTGCGCACGCGCGGGAGTTTCCTTGTGCGCGCGATCGGGTGCGCGCGCGCGGGCGGACTGTTTGACGGCCCCCCATGACGAGGGGAGGGGGCCCGCAGCAGCAGCCCGTTTACAGGGGCCCGTTTTTTCCTACCAAAAGAATGTTGCGGCAGTTGCCGGGCCCCCCTTTCAGTTAGGTTTGGCCGGGCCCCTCACACCACTACCCCTAATACCCCCCTGATGGCGGCCCTGAATGGGAGGCAGAGAAAGCGTAATTCGCTGCTTTTTTTGTCCACGGCGCTTAATGGCCACGGGCAAAAAAGACATTAAAAAACGGAGCGACAAATGCAGCGAAAATCGGCGTGCAGGCAGAGCAATATTTGCCTCAAAATTCCAAACGAGATTTGGAGGCAGATTTTCTGCCTGCAAAAAACTCTGTGTGAACCCAGCAAAACAGTTGTACTGTTTATGGCTTTTATTGAGCATATTGAGTAAACATCCACAGTGCAGGGAAAAAGCCTGTAGAACCCCACTTTAGCAATAATCCCCTCCACCAAATTTCCTGTAGCTGCAAATAGGATTTGCACAATGTTGAGGAATAATTTTGAACAATTCCTTAATGCAAATGTGTTTCAGTTCATCATCATGTCTGGGATGTCTTGCGTGCACAGCCTACTTCCGGTCATGCCAATGCATCTCAATAGGGTTAAGGTCAGGACTCTGACTTGTCTATTCTATAACACAAATCCTCTTCTTTTTCAATCACTATTTAGTTACATAGTTAATAAGGTTGAAAACAGATACAGGTCCATCAAGTCCAACGTATAATCTTACCGTGTTAATCCAGAGGAAGTCAAAACCCCCATATGAAGTTGATGCCAATTGCCTCATTAGGGGAAAAATTCCTCCCTGACTCCAAATATAGGAAAGCTGAATAAATCCCTGCATCGACGTCCCATCTCCAGAATCTAGTACCTAGAACCTGTAATATTATATTTTTTTAAGAAAGGCATCAAGGCCCTCCTTTAACTTACTCAAATAATCAACCATCAGAACATCCTGTGGCAGAGAGTTCCATAGTCTCACCGCTCTCACAGTTAGGGGGGATTCACACGAGCGTGTATTCGGTCCGTGCGGGCCGCGTGGTTTTCACGCGGCACGCATGGACCAATACAACTCTATGGGGCAGTACAGACAGTCCGTGCCTTTTGCGCAGCGTTTGTCTGCTGCGCAAAAAGCGCGACAGGTTCAATAACTCTGCGTATTTCGCGCATCACGCACCCATTGAAGTCAATGGGTGCGTGAAAACCACGCAGGTTGCACGGAAGCGAACCGACTGAAACAGCGCACCTGCTGTCAAAAGGATGAATGTAAACAGAAAAGCACCACGTGCTTTTCTGTTTCCAAACATCCAAACACAGTGTCTTTGCGATGAGCGAAGCCGGACAAGCGAACCGAACTCGTTTTGGCCGAACCCGGCAAAAAAATTATCGGTACGCGACGTCAGGAGATAGTCACTGTCCATGGTGCTGAAAGAGTTAAACTGTTTCAGCACCATGGACAGTGACTTCCGATCCCAATATACATGAACCTGTAGAAAAAAACACGAAGTTCTGACTTACCGATAACTCCCGGCTTCTTCCTCCAGTCTGACCTCCCGGGATGACAATTCAGTCCAAGTGACAGCTCCAGCCAATCACAGGCCAAGCACAGGCTGCAGCGGTCACATGGACTGGCGCGTCATCCAGGGAGGTGGGGCCCGATGTCGAGAGGCGCGTCACCAAGGACGTGTCACCAAGGCAACGGCCGGGAAGTTTTCGGTAAGTACGAACTTTTTCTTCAACAGGTTTTTCAATATTGTGTTCGGCATTCACTGTCGAGGGTGCTGAAAGAGTTAGCTCTTTCAGCACCTTGGACAGTGACGGGCGTCGACTAGCCTCATCTCTATGATGGCGGCTGCACGAAAATCACGCAGCCGCGCATCATACACGGATGACACACGCAGCTGTCAGATGTTTTTTGCGCGCGCAAAACGCCGCGTTGTTTGCGCGCGCAAAAACGCAACGTCCGTCTGTATCTGCCCTTAGGGCATGTTCGCACGGCAGCGTCCGTTACGGCTGAAATTACAGTGCTGTTTTCAGGAGAAAACAGCACCGTAATTTCAGCCGTAATGGCATGTGCAGGCGTCTTTCGCTGTGTCAATTACGGACGTAATTGGAGCTGTTTTTCCATGGAGTCAATGGAAAACGGCTCCATTTACGTCTGAAGAAGTGACAGGCACTTCTTTGACACGGGCGTCTTTTTTACGCGCCGTCTTTTGACAGCGGCGAGTAAAAAAAATGACCGTCGGCACAGAACATCGTAAGACCCATTCAAATGAATGGGCAGATATTTGCCGACGCTTTTGAGCCGCATTTTCGGACGTAATTCGAGGCTTAAACGCCCGAATTACGTCCGTAAATAGTGTGTGTGAACCCAGCCTTAGGGTATGTCCACATGGCAGCCTCCGTTACGGCTGAAATTTCAGGAGAAAACAGCTCCGGCATTTCAGACATAATGGCAAGTGCAGGCGCTTTTCGCAGCGTCCATTACGGACGTAATTGGAGCTGTTTTTCTATGGTGTCAATGGAAAACGGCTCCAATTACGTCTCAAGAAGTGACAGGCACAAAAAAATGACCGTCGGCACAGAACATCGTAAAGCCCATTCAAATGAATGGGCAGATGTTTGCCGACGCTTTGGTGCCGTATTTTCGGACGTAATTCGAGGTTAAAACGCCCGAATTACGTCCGTAAATAGGGTGTGTGAACCCAGCCTAAAGAAGAGAACAAATGATCATTAACCCCTAAAGGAACAGTATGCTGTGAAATCTGTGTCAGAATCAGCAGCACAGTCAGCTATGTACAAGTGTTACACAGACTCTTTAGCACTAAAATGATTGGATTTTTTTTTTTATGAAGTCTATATAGAAAGTTGCTTAACCCCTTCAGGACCCAGCCTGTTTTGGCCTTCAGGACCCAGCCGATTTTTTCAAATCTGACATGTGTTACTTTATGTGGTAATAATGTTGGAATGCTTTTACCTATCCAAGCGATTCTGAGATTGTTTTCTCGTGACATGTTGTACTTTATGTTAGTGAAAAAATTTTGTCGATAATTTTGGTATTTATTTCTGAAAAAAAACACAATTTAGAAAAAAATTAGCAAAAATTTGCATTTTTCTAAATTTAAACGTATCTGCTTGTAAAACAGATAGTAATACCACACAAAATAGTTACTAGTTAACATTTCCTATATGTCTACTTTATGTTTGCATCGTTTTTTGAACGTCCTTTTATTTTTGTAGGACGTTACAAGGCTTATAAGTTTAGCAGCAATTTCTCTTATTTTAAAGAAAATTTAAAAAGGCTATTTTTTCAGGGACCAGTTCAGTCTGAGGTGGCTTTGAGGGCCCTATATATTAGAAAATCCCCAGAAGTCGACCCATTTTGAAAACTGCACCCCTCAAGGTATTTGAATCAGTATTCACAAAAAATTAAATTAATTTCTAATACATTTTTTTTTTGTAACACAGAAGGTTTTACCAGAGAAATGCAACTCAATATTTATTGCCCAGATTCTGCAGTTTTTAGAAATATCCCACATGTGGCCCTAGTGTGCTAATGGACTGAAGCACCGGCCTCAGAAGCAAAGGAGCACCTGGTGGATTTTGGGCCTCCTTTTTTTTAGACTATATTTTAGGCACCTTGTCAGGTTTGAAGAGGTCTTGTGGTGCCAAAACAGTGGAAACAACGCAAAAGTTACCCCATTTTGGAAACTACACCCCTCAAGGAATTTATCTAGGTGTATAGTTAGCATTTTAACTGCACAGGTTTTTCGCTAAATTTATTAGAATTAGTCTGTAAAAATGAAAATCTACTTTTTTCTGAAAAAACATAGACATTTTTAATATTTACAAGAAATAATAAAGAAAATGCACCCCAACATATGTAAAGCAATGTCTCCCGATTACGGTAATATCCCATATGTGGTAATAAACTGCTGATTGGACCCACAGCAGGGCTCAGAAGGGAAGGAGCGCCATTTGGATTTTGGAGCATGGATTTTGCTGGATTGGTTTTCGGTTCCATGCCACGTTTGCAACCCCCTGGAGGGACCAAAACAGGGGAAACCCCCAAAAGTGACCCTATTTTGGAAATGACACCTCTCAAGGAATTTATCTAGGGGTATAGTTAGCATTTTGACCACACAGGTTTTTTGCAGAATTTAGTGGAATTAGGCAGTGAAAATGAAAATCAACTTTTTTTCTGAAAAAGCATAGAAATTTTACATTTTTACAAGGAATAAAGGAAAAAAAGAACCACAACATTTGTAAAGCATTTTCTCCTGATTACGGCAATACCCCATATATGGTAATAAACTGCTGATTGGACCCACGGCAGCGCTCAGAAGGGAAGTAGCGCCATTTGGATTTTGGAGCACGGATTTTGCTGGATTGTTTTTCGGTGCCACCTTTGCAACGCCCTGGAGAGACCAAAAACAGTGGAAGCCCCCCAAGTTACCCCATTTTGGAAACCCCCCTCAATGAATTTTTCTAGGGGTACAGTGAGCATTTAGACTCCACGGGTCTTTTGCAGAATTTATAAAAATTAGGTGGAGAAAATTAATATCACAATTTTTTTCCACTAAAATGTTGCATTTTCTCATTTTCACAAGGGATAAAGGAGAAATAAACAACCAATTTTTGTAAAGCAATTTCTCCCGAGTACGGAAATACCCCACATGGGGTCATGCAATTTTTTCATTAGAAATGAATTAACCCTTTCATGACTGATCCATTTTTTGCTTTCTTATTTTCGTTTTTCACTACCCGCCTTCCAAGAGCCATAACTTTTTTCTTTTTCCGTCAGTAGAGTGATGTTAGGTCTTATTTCTTGCGGGAGGAATTGTAGTTTCTATTGATACCATTTAAAGTGCCATAAAAAGTACTGGGAAACTGAAAAAAAATAGGAAAATATAGGAATATAGGAAAAAAATCTGATTCCATTATTTGGGGTTTTCGTTTTTACAGCTTTCGCCGTGCGGTAAAAACGAAAACTACAGCGATTTCGGCGGTTTAAATTATTTAAGTTTTTTACGGTGTTCACCGTGCGAGTTAAATAATGGTATATTGTAATAGTTCGGCCTTTTACGGACGTAGCGATATCAATTCTGTTAATTTTTTTACATTACTTTTGAAGAAAAATGGGAAAAGGTTTTTTTTGTAACTTTTTTTTCTTTCTCACTACTAATAACTTTAATTCTTCTACACATTTTATTAGTCCCCTTAGGGGACTTGTACCAGCGATCATTGGATCGCGGGTACAATATGCTGCGATACTAATGTATTGCAGTATATTGTTATTCTTACAGGCTTCTGTAACCGCACAATCGCTGTTCCTGTCCGTTAGTCCCGGGTGTCAGCTGTAATGCACTGCCGACGCCCGCAGCATATGGAGCGGGCTCAGCACGTGAGCCCGCTCCATACATAAACCCCCGCACCATGACGTGCTATTAAGTCATAGTGCTCAAATGGGTTAATGCACAGCGGATGGTGTGAATATTAAAATTTTGCACTGATGTGCCATTTTAGTGCATAATATGTTGTGCCCAGTTTGTGCCACTGAAGACAAATACCTCATAAAGCGTTAAGCGGGTTCTCCCGGGTATGGCGATGCCATATATATGGGCACAAACTGCTGTTTGGGGACGCTGCAAGGCTCAGAAGGGAGGGAACACCATTTTGCTTTTGGAGCGCAGATTTTGCTTGGTAACTGTTCTGTTTTGGGTTTCGCTGGTATTTCAGTTTATAATGTGGGGGTATGTGTAATCTGTGCGGAGTACATCAGGGCATAATAAGAGGGTATAATAATGCGGTAAATAAATAATAATTCATAGATGTGTGGCCGGTGTCGCACTGATAAATGGCGCCCGATCTTATCCACTTTTGGATACTCTGCACATTTAGCATCGCCATATTCTGAGAGCCAGAAGTTCTTTATTTTTTCCCCACCGGAGCCGTGTGAGGGCTTATTTGTTGCGGGACAATATGTACTTTTCATTGGTACTATTTTGGGGTACTTGCGATTTTTTTGATCACTTTTTATAAAAAATTTTTGCAAGCAAGGTGACCAAAAACCATCAATTCTGACAATGATTTTTAGTTTATTTTTTGCGGCGTTCACCGTGCACTATAAATGACCATTATATTTTATTCTGCGGGTCGGTACGATTACGGCGATACCATATGTATATAGGTTTTTTTTATGTTTTGCAGCGTTTGCGCAATAAAATCTCTTTTTTATAAAATAATTTCGTTTCTGTGTCTCCATATTCTGAGAGCCGTAACTTTTTTATTTTTCAGTCTTGTTTTTTGCGGGACGGGTTGTAGTTTTTATCGGTATTATTTTCGGGTACATGCGAATATTTGATCTCTATTTTGGGAGGGGTGGTGACCAAAAAATAGCGATTCTGGTGTCGTTTTTTATTGATTTTTTTTGGCGTGTTCGTCGTGCGGTAAAAATAACATTATAGTTTTATAGTTGGGCTCGTTACGAACGCGGTGATACCAAATGTGTACTTTTTTTAACGTGTTCATTTTTTTCCTATAATGAAAGTCTTATTATAGGAAAAAATTGAAGTTTTTGTTTATAGAACTTATAACTTTTATTTTTACACTTTTTTAAAACATTGTTATTATCTTTTTTTTTACTTTTTTCACTTGTCCCACTAGGGGACACTTAGACTTGCAGCTCTGATTGCTGCTAGAGTACATTACACTACACACGTAGTGTAATGTACTCCAACTGTCATTGTGACGTAACTGTCACTCTGACAGGAAGCCGAGGAGGTCCGGCCGGAGGCTGCTCCTCCGAGGCTTCCGTACATGGCAACCCGGAGGTCATTATCTGACCTCCGATTGCCACGACAAGCATCGGTAGCCCCCATGATCACTTCGTGGGGGCTGCCGATGTGCTTCAAACCACTTAAATGCGGCGATGGCAATCCGTCGCCGCATTTATGGGGTTAATTGCCGAAATCAGCGGCGATGGTCCGCTGACCGGCAAGGCTGGAGTGTCAGCTGTCAGGGACAGCTGACCTCCCGGTTCCCGGACACTGTCCGTTAGGACAGTGTGTGCCGGGAACTACTCCGCAATAGTACGTCTGGATGCGGGAACTATCCCCTCTGCAGGACGTACTATTGCGGAGCAGCGCGGCAAGAGGTTAATTTGGCATTTAGGAAGCAAAGGAACAATAGATAAAAATGAGTGCAGAGTTGTCCATAGACTTTAAGCCTCATATCCACACTCTCACTACCTCCTGCCATCTCTAACTCCAAAACTGATGAAATGCTAGTCCACACACTGAAAGAATCCCCATCTGTGATGATGGTGAAACCTTTTCTAGTCTAGACGTAGAGGATGCCCCCTTGTCCTTGTTACATGAATAGGTGTAAAAAGATCATTAGAAAGATCTCTGTACTGTCCATATTTGTACATTGTAATTGTAAGCCGTCTTTTTTCAGCTTGAAGTCATGGACTGCTTGCATTCTCCCGTAAAATGTTTTGATACACCTTGGAATTCATTGTTCTCTCATTGATCGCAAGGTGTCCTGGCCCTGAGACATGAAGAAGCCTCAAACAGTAATTCTCCCTCCGCTCATCCCCAGTTTGGATGAGGTTTTGGTGTTGGTGTCCAGTGGTATTTTAACTCCAAACATAGCGTTGTGCTAAAAGGATCCACTTTTGTCTCATCTGTCCATAGAGCGTTTTCCCAAAAGCACTGTAGAACATTCAGGTGTCTCGGATATACTTGAGATGGGCCAAAATGATGTTTTGGACAGCGGAAGTTTCCAGAGTTGTGTCCTTTCATGAACACCATTCTTGTTCAGTGTTTTTCTAATAGTGGACACATGAGTAGAGCTTTTTGCAGTTTGTAGAGTCTTCAGTAGGTCTTTTGTTACCCTTGGGTTCCTTCTCACCGCTTTTAGGATTGCCCGTTGTGCTCTTGGAACAATCTTTACAGGGTGTCCACTCCTAGTGAGAGTAGTAATAGTAATTTTTCCATTTGTAGATAATTTGTCTACCATGAATTGATGTACACACAGGTTTTTAGCAATGCTTTTGTAGCCTTTTCCAGTTTCATGCATCTGTATTGTTTGCCTCGAGGCATGGTTCACACTCACCAATCTTTCTTGAGAGGAGCAGATTTTTCTGTAAACAGGTTTTATGTGCCTTTATTTAATGGGCAAAGCACCAGTGAAACCCACACTTCTAGTCGTATCTCCGTAATCGAAATATCTTTCGCCAATTAGCTCTTGGAGAAGTCATTAACACTGAGGTTCACTTACTTTTTCTCCCCGTACTGTGGATGTTTACTCAATGTGCTCAATAAAAGACATGAGAATAACAACTGGTTTCAGTTAAGTTACATTGTGTTGGTCTATATTTGTGCCCGTCACCCAAAGAATCTTATTGAAAATCCTCAACAAAGTCCTTTCCAGTTCTGCTCAGTTCTACATTTCTTCTGCTATTCACAGATACCACCCAATACGCAGCCTCCACTCTACCAATGACATCCTTCTCCCTACCACAGTAAATACCTACTCACACTCTCAGGTCAACATATAACTTGGCCTAAAGAGTCCTCCAACCGGAATTCATACACCACATCCACCTGACATGTCTAGAGCTGCTTACCCTATTCTCTGACCTCTTGTATTTATTTCCTATTTATTGGCATGTCTACTAGCAGTGGTACAGATATAGCCAAGTTGACTACGGCAAACTACTTTAATAGCGTAGCACACTACAGCACTTATATTATTTATATAGTGCAACCGTTCTCATTCAAAGTGAATGGGCAGTGCACTATGCAAAGAGCATAGGCGCGCCACAATACCGGCGTAGCACACCACGGCGACTTCTATATCTTTATAACAGTTCTTCATCACCACAACATATTGACCCGTTTTTTTTTGACCCTCAAGCGAGACTCTCACATTTACTTTTTTGTTTTAGATAGTGCTAATAGTGATATGTCCTAATTCATAAAAAAAATCGCTCACACTAGGCTGCATATTCCTTATCCACACCTGCAAATTGTTGTCAATTTATAAAGCGTGGCTCCATTCATATATGTTATATTATCTAGATGTACTTGGTTATCAACAGTGTTTCTATACTTGCTTATATCTTGTGTTAAGGTCAAAGTCCAACCCTGTAGTATTTTTTTCCTTGCTCTATAAAGCATTCTTGCTATTAATATCCTACAATTCTTATTAACAAGTAAATCTTGTTTCCCAGAATAAACAAACTATAGAGTCTTTCCGTATCTGATAAATGTTATTCAATGCGTCTAAGACTTTCCCCAATAGATATGCAGCTTGGGGCAATAAAATATGTATTAATTCTTTATTATTATTGGGCTACAAATCTAACCTCCTCAGGTTCATTATTTGAAAGGAGTAGGAAAATAACTCCAATCACTGGCTCCAATATTTTTCCCCAAATCTCTTCAGATAGGTGTCAAATACCTTCTTGCCAATTTTGCTTCACAGATATGAAGGTCAATCCAAAGGGGGCTTAAGTAGATGATATGTAGAAGATATTGTCACGATTTGTGGGTGTGTGCACCCACTGGGCCGCACCGCCGTAGCGGGATGGCAGCTGGTCACACTACAGTGTACCAAGTTAATATAGCACAAGCACAAGGGTACCTGTGATAGTCCAGACAGTAGCAATGGCTAGGCACAGATGGGATCTTGACAGCAGGTGATGCAGACGAGACAGATGAAACCACACGGGGTGTAACACAGCAGACGGGACAGATGGCAGAACTCGACTCCAACACTATAGCGGGCACACGAGCAACTACACAGGATACAGGTAGCAGGGCACGGGAACAACGGGAACAGGACAACACTGAGGAACCATTTGCAAGACTAACAAAGAAATACGAACAACGCTCAGGCAATGAGCAAAAGGGCAGGGCCCCACTTAAGTTCAGGGTGATCATGGGCTAATTAGTGATGTTAAACATGTGCGCGCATTGGACTTTCAAGGCCGAGTGCGAGCGAAGGCGCGCACCCTTTGGGACACAGCAGAGTGGAGCAGAGTGAGCGCTGGCATCTCCTGGGGAGGAGATGCGGACCAGCGCTCACAAGTCCATGGCTATGGCCGTCGGGGGGTGTGTAGTCCCAACGGTCCGTGGCCGTGGATGTTACGGATAACTTTACTAATCCTTTTCTTACGTACTTACTGTACAATACAAAGTCCAATTTTCCAAAACTACAAAATTTGATTCCTCATCCAAGCCCCTGAGATATAATAGCCGGTCCCAACTATAGATATAAAAGTTAAATTTTTTTTCAAGGAAAATTCTTTACAATTTTTAAAAGTTCTTCTGTCACAAGTCTCTTGTATCCCTGAATTATCCCAAATCGGTGTCATATTTGTATAGGGCCCAATATTCAGAAGGTGTCTCATAGGAAGACCCGGACCCTTTGTATCATAACACAGGTTGAAAATTTGAGAGATCTATCTGTGAACTTCTAATTCGGCCAATAGATCTGTTTCTGAAGTCATAAATGTAAAAATGTTTCCCGAAATTGGTCTAATTTCTTATCTCTTTATTTGCCTGATGCAACTTGAATTTATTCATATTGGACTGTTAGAGATAATGGCTAAAAATTGTAGTAGGAGCACAGCTTCAGCCAATGCAACCCGTTCACCTAAGGGAAGGTGGTGCTACATCCTTGCTTCATTCTAAATGTATTGGCCGTGCCACACTGTCTTTTGTAAATGTTAGAATGTGTTACCCCAATCTTATGCTATGTAAAGCACAGAAGTAAATGGCACAATATAAATGAATAATAATTCTACTTTTCCCCCATTCTACTCTATTAATGGAGTCTGGGGGAAAGAGGGGAGAGGGATACAAAAATAAAGAATAAACATATTTATGTGCTATAGATGCTGTTTTCTTTAATTTATGATATATGATCTTTAAAACACATGTACACTAAATGGGCACTTTATTAGAGACACCTGCCCTTTCGCGATTGGAGCTTCCCTGTATAGAGATTAGACATGTGACCCCAGAGTGCAGCATAAAATCAAGTGGGTACATTTTCCATGGATCAGTTTCAGTGTCAATTCACATTAGAATGGGAAAATCAAAGGATTTTAGCGACTTTGACTGAGGCATGGTCATTGGTGCCAGACTAGCCTGGACAACCACTGGCGTAGCTATAGGGGTCGCAGCGGTCGCAATTGCGACCGGGCCCTGAAGCCAGGGGGGCCCACGGCCCCCCGCACCACATCAATAAAAAGTTACTATAGTAACTCGGGCCGCGGGCTCCTGTTACTATAGTAACATACTTTACTTACCTTCCTGGTTCCGGATCGCAGCGGAGGTCCTGAGGTCAGGCGCTGTGCGCAGCGCATGACGTCACAGCGCTATGCGCCACGCACAGCATCGAGACTACATAACTCCCGCCGCGGCCGAAGAGGAAGGTAAGGTTTGCCCTGACTGGCGGGGACCGACTCCCGGGACCCGCCAATCAGCTGTTTTGAAGGGGCCGCAGCACTCGTACGAGAGCTGCTCCCCTTCATTCCGGTCACACTGTGAATCCGTGTCGGCGATTCACAGTGTGAGCGAGTAGTGAAACGAAGGGGAAGCAGCTCTCGTACGAGTGCTGCGGCCCCTTCAAAACAGCTGATTTGCGGGTCCCGGGCGACACATCAGCTATTGATGGCCTATCCTGTGGATAGGCCATCAATGTTTAGGGACTGCACAACCCCTAAGCCTACGATGTAGCAGGCTTAGGGGCCCCATGAGACAGGATCACAGATTGTGTGATCCTGTCTGCTGGGCCCTGTATCTAAGCCAATCACATGGTAGGCTTAGATACATGGCCCATGTGTGATCCTGTCTGCTGGGCCCTGTATCTAAGCCAATCACATGGTAGGCTTAGATACATGGCCCATGTGTGATCTTGTCTGGTGGGCCCTGTATATAAGCCTACCACACTGTAGGCTTAGATACATGGCCCATGCGTGATCCTGTCTGCTGGGCCCTGTATCTAAGCCAATCACATGGTAGGCTTAGATACATGGCCCATGTGTGATCCTGTCTGCTGGGCCCTGTATCTAAGCCTACCACACTAGGTTTAGATACAGGGCCCCAGCACACAGTAATCTTATACTGTATAAGATTACTGTCTGCTGGACCCTGTATCTAAGCCTACGTTGTCGTAGGCTTAGATACAGGGTCCCACAGACAGTATCACACATGGGCCCTGTATCTAAGCCTGACACACGTGTTACTAATCATTTTTTGTGTGTTTTCTTACAGGTTCGGTCGTTGGACTACGTCGGATTCCAGGGCTACTTCGATGACAGCTTTTTTTTTTATTATCAATAAAATGGTTAATGAGGGCTGTGTGGGTTTTTTTTTTTTATTTCAATAAAATATTTTTTCTATATCTTTGTGTTTTTTTTTAAACTATATTACTACCGCCTTAGTAATGGCCGCCGGCTGATTAACATCATCCATTGCTAAGGCGGGGCTTAGTGTTAGCCGATGCAGAGGCGAACACTAACCCCCTTTATTACCCCGGTACCCACCGCCACCAGGGGTGCTGGGAAGAGCCGGGTACGAGTCAGTACCTGACCATCTGTAGTGATGGTCGGTCACTGGGGTGGCCGCAGGCTGGTATTATCAGGAGGGGGAAAGGCCAAAAACAGTGGCCCTTCCTACCCTGGTGATGCTAGGCTGCTGCTGCTTTATTGTATCTGGCTGGTTATGAAAAATGGGGGGGACCCCACGTCATTTAAAAAAAATAAAAAAAAAATTGGAAAGAACGATGTGGGGTCCCCCCCCAATTTTCATAACCAGCCAGATGCAACACAGCAGCAACAGGCAGCATTACAAGGGTGGGAAGGGCCACTGTTTTTGGCCTTCCCCAGCCTAATACTACCAGCCTGCGGCCACCCCGGTGCCTGCCCGTCACTACAGATGGTCGGGTACTGGTTCGTACCCATCTCTTCCCAGTACCCCTGGTGGCGGTGGGTACCGGGGTAATAATGGGGGTTAGTGTAGCCTCTGCACCGGCTAACATTAAGCCTCGCCTTAGTAATGGAGGTTGTCAATCAGCCGGCGGCCATTACTAAGGCGGTAATAATAAAGTTTAAAAAGATACAAGCACATAGAAAAATATTTTATTGAAATAAAAAAACACAACCCTCATTAACCATTTTATTGAGAATAAAAAAAACGCCGTCATAGAAGTCCTCGAATCCGAAGTCCAACAACCGAACCTGTAAAAAAACACAAACACACAAAAATAATCAGTAACACATAAAGAAGCAAAATTATTATTCTTACATGTCCTGGGTCCAGCGCTGGAGATGCAATGTCAGCGTGCTGGGCCCTGTATCTAATCCAATCATGTGTGATACTGTCTGCTGAGCTGTGTATCTAATCCAATCATGTGTGATACTGTCTGCTGAGCTGTGTATCTAATCCAATCATGTGTGATACTGTCTACTGAGCTGTGTATCTAATCCAATCATGTGTGATACTGTCTGCTGGGCCCTGTATCTAATCATATCTTGTGTGATACTGTCTGCTGAGCTGTGTATCTAATCCTATCATGTGTGGTACTGTCTGCTGAGCCACTGTATCTAATCCTATCATGTGTGATACTGTCTGCTGAGCTGTGTATCTAATCCTATCATGTGTGATACTGTCTGCTCAGCCACTGTATCTAATCCTATCATGTGTGATACAGTCTGCTGGACCACTGTACCTAATCCTATCATGTGTGATACTGTCTGCTGGGCCCTATATCTAATCCTATCATGTGTGATACTGTCTGCTGAGCCACTGTATCTAATCCTATCATGTGTGATACTGCCTTCTGAGCCACTGTATCTAATCCTATCCTGTGTTATACTGTCTGCTGATCCACTGTATCTAATCCTATCCATAGTTTATAGGGTCGTAGTGCTATAGATATGCTATGCTGTCTCATATACACACTTTTTTTTGGGGGCGGACACATATGTATTGGGGCTATTTCCCGGACATTTTAAGCCCTGAGGGTATGTTCACACGGCAGCGTCTGTTATGGCTGAAATTACGGTGCTGTTTACAGGAGAAAGCAGCACCGTAATTTCAGCATGGCATGTGCAGGCGTCTTTCGCTGCGTCCATAACGGACGTAATTGGAGCTGTTTTTCTATGGAGTCCATGGAAAACGGCTCCATTTACGTCTGAAGAAGTGACAGGCACTTCTTTGACACGGGCGTCTTTTTTACGCGCCGCCTGTTGACAGCGGCGCGTAAAAAAAATGACCGTCGGCACAGAACATCGTAAGACCCATTCAAATGAATGGGCAGATGTTTGCCAACGCTTTTGAGCCGCATTTTCGGACGTAATTCAATGCTAAAACGCCCGAATTACGTCCGTAAATAGGGTGTGTGAACCCAGCCATAGTGACGCCCCCGGCTGCTAGTGCTGCCTTGTTGGGTTACTTAGGAGACCCAGCGATGCAGCTGAAAGCTGCGGACCGTCGGCCATGAGAAGTTTGCGGGGGGGGGGCCAGTAAGAATTCTTGCATCGGGGCCCATGAGCCTGTAGCTACGCCCCTGTGGACAACTATTTTAGAAACTGACAACTTTGTGGGTTTTTCTTGTGCAATGGTGTCGAAAGTAAACCAAGAACGGTGTGATCGAGGAAAAACATCCAGAGAAAGGGGATCCTGTGGACGTCATCATCCTTATGACAAAAGTTGTCAATGGAGAATGTCAAGAATCGTTCTGATGGACAGGCGGTGCACAGTTATGCATATTGCAGCTGAATATAACGCTGGTGCTCCGACTAACGTGTCCGAATGCACAACTCGTTGTTCCTTAGCATGGCTGGCTGTAACAGTAGATGACCAGTTAGAGTGCCATTGCTGTCTAAGGGAAACAGAAGGGGAAGACTCCAGTACGTAAAAGAGCGCAAAAATGTCAAATTTGCCATGGGGTCCCTTTATTACTTGTTATGCTCCTGGCTCAAGATGTTCTTTAGTTTATCTTCAGTTTGATTTTCTAGCATACAAACATTAGTCCATTATAATGATCGCTAAAATGTCAGGAGATTTTACTAAGCTTTATGCACCATAAATCTGTCTCAATTTGCACCAAAAAACTGGCACACATACTTTGTGCCGGATTTATTATGTGTTTGAGACACTTTTTGCGCCTCACTAGATTTCCGAAAATGTATGGAAAAGAAAGAGTGGCAAATTGCCACAAAATTTTGCCAAAATTCTGCCACAATTTTGGTCTAAAGTAAGCCAACCGTTAGTGCGCCAGAAAGGGAAATGTACACCAGCTACTCTATTTTGTGTCGTAAATTATAGTGAACTTGTCGGGTCGCAGGTGACCTACCCCCTTATACTAAGTCCCACCCACTTTTCTTTTAAAGGCTCTTATCACATAGCAAATATTTTGCTGTAGATCCACATATAGCAGACCTTTCCTGCTGCAGATTTAGCTGCAAATTCACGATGAATCCACAGCAAAAACTGCATGCAAACATTCCGCAATAGAATGAACATGCTGTAGATTTGAAAATGGTCAGCATGCTCTGATTTCCTTGCAGATTTTTTTATTGCTCTGTGTGTGAGATTAAATCTCTATCAAAATGTATTGTACTGTAATTTGCGGAATCAAGCAAAAATCTGCTGCATTTTCACCACTTGCGCCTTTTTGTTTCTATCCATAGGTATATGTCCAATTGCTGAGTACTTTGTGGGGGGGCGATGGTTGCTATGGCTGCCTGGGTCCGCCATCTTTGTGCACCTAATAAGCCCTGCCTCCGGCAGGGCTTAAAAGTTGCCTGTCGGAATCACGATATACTCCATTACATTAGTATTGCAGTATATCGTGCAAGCGATCTAACGATCGCTGGTTGAAGTCCCCTAGGGGGACTAATAAAAAAAGTAAAAATGAGTTAAAGTTTTTTTTTGAGTAAAAAACCCTCCTATTCCCATTTCCCCCCTAGAGCATAGTAAATAAATAAACATAATTGGTATCGCCGCGTCCGTAAAAGTCTGAACTATTACAATACATCATTATTTAACCCGCTCGGTGAACGCCATAAAAAAAAAATTTAAACGCCAGAATCTCTATTTTTTGGTCACCTAATCTCCCACAAAAATTGAAATAAAAAGTGTTCAAACCGTCGCATGTACTACAGCTTATTCCGCAAAAAATAAGCCCTCATACCACTTAATCGACGGAAAAATAAAAAAGTCTTGGCTCTCGGAATTTGGCGACACAAAATAAATATAACTTTTTTACACTTAGGTTTTTACTTGTAAAAGTAGTAAAATATAGAAAAAACTATATATATTTGGTATCGCCGTAATCGTATTGACCCGCAGAATAAAGTTAACATGTTGTTTTAATTGCACATTGAATTCCGTAAAAACGGCGCGCAAAAAAACATGGAGGAATCGCTGTTTTTTTAATTTTCTACACCACAAATAATTTTTTTTCCTGTTTCCTGTTTCCTAGTACATTATATGGCACAATAAATGGTTCTATGAAAAACTACAACTCGTTCTGCAAAAATCAAGCCCTCATAGTACTATATCGACGGAAAAATAAAGACGTTATGGCTTTTGCAAGGTGGGGAGGAAAAAACGAAAATGAAAATCTGAAAAAGGGCTGCGGTGGGAAGGGGTTAAGGTTTGTCAGGTTAGAACAATCCCTATCCATCTAAAAGTTACCCTGATGATTAGGGTGTGGGGTTAGCGGCCAACTAGTCTACATTAAAATTTAATGTAGTCTAATCTGGCCATTTACCCCAAATTTCAATATATTGTTTGTTTGTATTTGATATTCCATCTAAGGCCCCCTGCACATGGGATGGAGATTGCTCTGGATTTTCCATGCAGATTTTCAGTATGGAAAATCTGCAGTGGATTATAGTACCAGCCACGTATGGAACATTTTCCACATGAATATAACAGATACCAGAGATAAGAGATTTTCAGATCCACAGGATGCTTATTCTGTTGCAGATGGGCTTTACTTTAGAAGAGGTAAAATCTGCTGTGAGTGTGCAGCAAAATTCTTAACAAAATCTGCATAAAATCTTTCTGCGGATTTGCTGCACAAAATCTGCCACATGTGTGGGTACCCTAATTCTTTCGAAGCGACTAACTTCTGGCACATTTTCAAATATAGTTTTACATTTAAAAACTACTCCAATACAAGCCAATAACCAATAGTATATATATATATATATATATATATATATATATATATATACATACATACATACATACACTACCGTTCAAAAGTTTAGGGTCACTTAGAAATTTCCTTATTTTTGCAAGAAAAGCAAAGTTTTTTTCAATTAAAGAGACTCTGTCACCACATTATAAGTGCCCTATCTCCTATATAAGGAGATCGGCGCTGTAATGTAGGGGACAGTAATGCTTTTTATTTAAAAAAACGATCTTTTTTCACAACATTAGGAGCGATTTTGGTTTATGCTAATGAGCTTTCTTATTGCCAAAGTGGGCGTACTTTTACTTTCGACCAAGTGGGCATTGTACAGGGGAGTGCATGACGTTGACCAATCGGCATCATGCACTCCTCTCCATTCATTTACACTGCACTAGCGATATAGATATATCACTATGTGCAGCCTCATACACAAGCCCTAACATTACTACAGTGTCCTGATAATGAATACACATGAAATCCAGCCTGGACGTCATGTGTACTCAGAATCCTGACACTTCTGACTCTTTTTTTCTGAGATTCCGGCAAGTGAAACCAAATCTCGCGAGATTACGGAGCTAAACGAGATTTGGTTTCACTTGCCGGAATCTCACAAAAAAGAGTCAGAAGTGTCAGGATTCTGAGTACACATGACGTCCAGGCTGGATTTCATGTGTATTCATTATCAGGACACTAGTAATGTTAGGGCTTGTGTATGAGGCTGCACATAGCGATATATCTATATCGCTAGTGCAGTGTAAATGAATGGAGAGAAGTGCATGATGCCGATTGGTCGGCGTCATGCACTCCCCTGTACAACGCCCACTTGGTCGAAAGTAAAAGTACGCCCACTTGGGCATTAAGAAAGCTCATTAACATAAACCAAAATCGCTCCTAACGTTGTGAAAAAAGATAGTTTTTTTAAATAAAAAGCATTACTGTCACCTACATTACAGCGCCCATCTCCTTATATAGGAGATAGGGCACTTATAATGTGGTGACAGAGCCTCTTTAAGATAACATAAAATTAATCAGAAATACACTCTATACATTGTTAATGTGCTAAATGACTATTCTAGCTGCAAACGTCTGGTTTTTAATGCAATATCTACATAGGTGTATAGAGGCCCATTTCCAGCAACCATCACTCCAGTGTTCTAATGGTACATTGTGTTTGCTAACTGTGTTAGAAGGCTAATGGATGATTAGAAAACACTTGAAAACCCTTGTGCAATTATGTTTGCACCGCTGTAAACAGTTTTGCTGTTTAGAGGAGCTATAAAACTGACCTTCCTTTGAGCTAGTTGAGAATCTGGAGCATTACATTTGTGGGTTCGATTAAACTCTCAAAATGGCTAGAAAAAGAGAGCTTTCATGTGAAACTCGACAGTCTATTCTTGTTCTTAGAAATGGAGGCTATTCCATGCGAGAAATTGCCAAGAAACTGAAGATTTCCTACAACGGTGTGTACTACTCCCTTCAGAGGACAGCATACACAGGCTCTAACCAGAGTAGAAAGAGAAGTGGGAGGCCCCGCTGCACAACTGAGCAACAAGACAAGTACATTAGAGTCTCTAGTTTGAGAAATAGACGCCTCACAGGTCCTCAACTGGCAGCTTCACTAAATAGTACCCGCAAAACGCCAGTGTCAACGTCTACAGTGAAGAGGCGACTCCGGGATGCTGGCCTTCACGGCAGAGTGGCAAAGAAAAAGCCATATCTGAGACTGGCTAATAAAAGGAAAAGATTAATATGGGCAAAAGCACACAGACATTGGACAGAGGAAGATTGGAAAAAAGTGTTATGGACAGACGAATCGAAGTTTGAGGTGTTTGGATCACACAGAAGAACATTTGTGAGACGCAGAACAACTGAAAAGATGCTGGAAGAGTGCCTGACGCCATCTGTCAAGCATGGTGGAGGTAATGTGATGGTCTGGGGTTGCTTTGGTGCTGGTAAAGTGGGAGATTTGTACAAGGTAAAAGGGATTTTGAATAAGGAAGGCTATCACTGCATTTTGCAACGCCATGCCATACCCTGTGGACAGCGCTTGATTGGAGCCAATTTCATCCTACAACAGGACAATGACCCAAAGCACACCTCCAAATTATGCAAGAACTATTTAGGGAAGAAGCAGGCAGCTGGTATTCTATCTGTAATGGAGTGGCCAGCGCAGTCACCAGATCTCAACCCCATAGAGCCTTGTCAATGTCTTGACTATATTTTCTAGTCATTTTGCAACTAATTTGATAAATATAAGTGTGAGTTTTCATGGAAAACACAAAATTGTCTGGGTGACCCCAAACTTTTGAACGGTAGTGTGTGTATATATATATATATATATATATATATATATATATAAAATCTTAGCCTATACAAGATAGGTGATAAATGTTAGCAGGGACCCTGATGATCACTAGTATGGGGGTCCAGAGTCCTACATTCCTCCTTGACTATTTTTATAACTCCCATAGAGTTGTATGGAGTGGCAGTGGACATACACGGCTGTTGCTCTATAGAAAGTCCTCCTGACGACAACTGTGCTGATAATGGGGAATGCGGGACTCAGGACCCCCATACTAGTGGTCAGTGGGGGTGCCACAAATGTCCTTTAATATAGCATTTTAATCATCAATTGAATACAATATGTCTGGAAGAAGTGTATAGGTTAATACTACAACACAATATAGGATACTATGCAGCATGAAAACTATACTGTTTTTTGTTTTGTTTTTTACAAATAATATAGTAATCTCACAGAAAAGCCTTCAGTTTTGTATAGTATTGAAGGAAAGGATGTCCTATAGTTATATGTTCTTAAGAGAAGGTACACGGGCAGACAACTACTGTTAATATACGGTCAGAAGCCGACATACAGTTAAGTTGTTGCATGTGGTTTTCGGAGATTTTTTTTTTAGAGAAACCTAAAAACAGATCAGAAAGCTTTATACAGTGACATTCCTTGTTCCAGCATCTGATAATCCAAAAATGTTGATAATCCGGCACTAATTTACACCACATAACTGTAATATATTGTATTGTGATGTTTCACGGGACCAGAAGCAGAAGACTGAGCAGAGAGAACCAAGAAGAAACTTTCTCATATTAAAAAAGCAAAGTGATTTTGTTTTGTGTTAGGCCGTGTTCACATATATCAGTTTTGTTCAGCCAGCTGTTGTCTATGTGTTTATTATTTTAAAGGCTATGTACACCTTAGAAAATCTTTTTTTTGTTTTTTTTTACTAAAAATGTTTATCAGTGTGTTTAGTGCAACTTATTAATGACATTTTCTTAAAAATTATTTTTGCTTTTTGAGATACAGCTGTTTTGTATCCTGTATACAGAGCAGCTGTATCGTGCACTGAAATCTGAATCCATCAGGTCAACGGGACTGACAGCTTCGGTGTCAGTGGGTCCTGCGTGCCTTCGAATCGAGCTGTTAGGGCACGGCCAGACGTGGCGGAATTGCTGTGGAATTCTCCAGCGACCGTTTTTTACAGTTGTTTCAATACATTTTTAGGCACGTTAGTTCAGACGTTGCGGAAAACTCCGCTTCGGACCATAGGCTGCGGTGCGGAATTTTCCCTCCGCAGCATGCACATTATGTTGCGGAGAAGAAGCGGAATTTCACTGCGGATTTCAGCCTTTGCATTGCAAAAACTGAAATCTGTGGCAAGTCCGCTGTGATATCTGCAACGTCTGAGAAACCTGTCAAATATGCAAATGTTGGTGCAGATTCGTTGCATAAATGCACCAAATCTGCACCAACATTTGCAGCGGAAAAACTCCGCCACGTCTGGCCGTGCCCTAACCGATCACATCTAAGTTCATAACGTAGATGTGATCGATTACAGGTGGATCCTGCGTATCAGAGCTTTTGGTTGCTAGTTTCTTTAGCTTTTTAGTTTACTTAGTTCAGACGTTGCAGAACACGACGGTGAAGAAAATAGCTTGTGGTGCAGAATGTTCACTCCGCAGCATGCTCTGCAGTTTTTCACGTCCGAGGTGCATCCGTGCTGTACGCTGCGGGATGCGTTATCACGTATCCCCCATAGACTAGAGTCTATGGAGGGATGTGTGAAGCGCAAAAAAATAGGACATGCAATATTTTCTCACGGACCCTTCACACGGGTCCGTTGTTTCGTTTAACACGTTCGTGTGAATAAGGCCCTAGATGAAGAGTGATGGTTCACAAGATCAAGTAGTTGCACACGATGGCAAAAGAAGCAATAGATATCATTTATGTTGTGTCCTCCAGGTAATTGTCTTGTTTTTCTATATGACAAATATAGCCTTATATTATATATGTATAATGTTTAATATAATAATAATAATAATAATAATAATAATAATAATAATACCATATAATCCTCATATTTATTGAGATAATTCCTGTTAATAAAATAGTTCCTTAACACCTTCCTGACATCCGCCGTATATATATATAGACTGAGCGCGTTCCATAAGACGAGCATGTCGGCTGTATGTTACAGCTGGCACTTCAGTGTAACGAGTGGGATCCCACACCTTTAACCCCTTAGGGCATGACCACACATGGCGGAATTCCTCCGCAACTGTCCGCATCAATGCCGCACCTAATCCGGGTTGCGGATTACGGCTGCGGATCTGCACAAAATGTGCAGAAAATTGATGCGGACTAGCTGCTGCGGACTGCGGGAAAAGTGCTTCCCTTCTCCCTATCAGTGCAGGATAGAGAGAAGGGACAGCACTTTCCCTAGTGAAAGTAAAAGAAATTCATACTTACCGCCCGTTGTCTTTATGACGCGTCCCTCCTTCGGCATCCAGCCCGACCTCCCTGGATGACGCGCCAGTCCATGTGACCGCTGCAGCCTGTGCTTGGCCTGTGATTGGCTGCAGCCGTCACTTACACTGAAACGTCATCCTGGGAGGCCGGACTGGAGACAGAAACAGGGAGTTCTCGGTAAGTACGAACTTCATTTTTTTTTACAGATACATGTATATTGAGATCGGTAGTCACTGTCCCAGGTGCAGAAACAGTTACTGCCGATCGCTTAACTCTTTCAGCACCCTGGACAGTGACTATTTACTGACGTCTCCTAGCAACGCTCCCGTCATTACGGGAGCCCCATTGACTTCCTCAGTCTGGCTGTAAACCTAGAAATACATAGGTCCAGCCAGAATGAAGAAATGTCAAGTTAAAAAAGCAAGACGCATCCGCAGCACACATGACATGTGCATGACAGCTGCGGACTTCATTGCGGAACTTTGAATCTCCATTGAAGTCAATGGAGAAATTCCGCCATGAGTCCGCCACTGCTCCGCAACAGACAGAGCATGCTGCGGACACCAAATTCCGCTCCGCAGCCTATGCTCCGCAGCGGAATTGTACGCATCGTGTAAACGAACACTGCTAAATTAAAGTGAAAGTCAATTGAGAAACGGCTCCGCTGCGGATTAACGCTGCGGAGTGTCCGCAGCGGAATTTAAGTGAAATTCCGCCATGTGTGAACCCGCCCTTAAAAGTTAAATAAAAAACCTTTTCCCACTTTCCAGCAAAGCAATGTAAAAAAAGGAAAATAACATATCTGGTATGGGCGCGTCCAAAAAAGTCCAAACTATTACAATATAACATTATCTAACCCGCATTGTGAACGCCATAAAAAAATAAATAAAAAAAATTCCAGAAATGCTGTTTTTTGGTCACTTCATCTCCCACAAAAAATGGAATAAAAACTAGCACCAGTAGAAACTACAGCTCCTCCCACAAAAAATAAGCCCTCACGCCGCTCAATCGACAGAAAAAGTAAAAAAAAATGTATGGCTCTCAGAATAAGGTGACACAAAACTAATTTTATTTTTAACAATTTGTTTTTTCCTTCTAAAAGTAGCTAATCATAAATTTGGTATGGCCGTAATCGTATTGACCGGCAGAATAAAGTTCACATGTCGTTTTTCCCGCACAATGAATGCCGTAAAAAAAAATCCCCCAAAAAATGGAGGAATCACTGTTTTTTCCCCATTACACTCCAAAAAGAAATTTCGAGTTTCCCAGTAATCTATATGGTACAATAAATGGTGCGGGGAAAAATTACAACTCATCCTGCAAAAATACAAGCCCTCATACAGCTACATCGACAGAAAAATAAAAAAGGTTATGGCTTTTGGAAGATGGGGAGCAAAAAGCAAAAAATGTAAATCTGAAAAAAGGTTGTGGTGGGAAGGGGTTAATAACAAAACACTATTCTTCCTGCTGTGTGGACCAATGTTGATGGTTGAAGAATCAGTCAAAAATTTAGGCTGGTCATTAATTTAACTGGTTTACAACCGCCCACTGTATATAGGTCCTTAAAGCCTGCGCCATAGATTACCTACAGCGACGGCTTTTGCTGGCTGCTTAAGCGATCGGGCAGCTGAATGTTAAGTGCTGAACTGAAGTTAGAAGCAAGTTTTACATACACAGCGCTCAATGAGCAGTACAGGCAGCGGAACATGATCGCCGGGGTGCCGTCAGTGGGAGGCTTCTGCTGGGTCTAACTAGACCCAGCACAACACAGCCCTAACTAGTCACTAAACCAGGGCTCACTTCCCCTGTAACTGGGGCTGCTGTTCAGCTGTTCAGCCCCAGTTAGGGCTCATTCACACGATCATGAATCCCGTCCATGTGCTGTGAGTTGTAACACCGCACAACGCACAGCACACAGTCCCATTAATGTCAATGGGGCTATTGAGACATGCGTGAGTTTTCACACAGCGGGTGTGCGTTCCGTGAAACTCACTGTATGTCCTATATTGGTGCGTTTTCACGCACCTAGCCGCCCTTTGAAGTCAGTGGGTGCGTGAAGACCACAGACAGCACATGGATGCACATCTGTGTGCTGTCCGTGTTTTACACATCAATTACATAAAAAAAAAAATGCTTGCGAGTGCGTGAAAAACGCATCCCACACGCAAACAACACTGATGCAAAAACGCGACGCACACGGACAGATTTCCGCACATTTTTGATGCACGTTTGTGTGAATGTAGCTTTACAGTGAAAAAATAAAGTGTAACATAATAATAATAATAATAATAATAATAATAATAATAATAAAAATGCACTTAAATGTTTTTTCTGAACTTTGAGAGACAGAAGATAATAATAAAAAAAAGTAAAAAAGCAAACATAAATTAAATAAAAAATACTCCCAAATTTTTTTTCTGCTGCCAGTCATTGTCGTAACGCTAGCCCCGACCCAACTACCCTAAAAAAGTAGCATGCAATCTATGAAAATTTACGGTAGACAATGACGATAACAAATAAAAAGTCTATCTTTGGGTAAAACTGTATTATTACCAGAAAAACTATCTAGAAAGCACAGAAAGCATATTTTATATAAAAAAAATAATTAAATATACTATAACTATATACTAAAAAAGCTAAATTATTTGTATACAAATTATAAAAAAGGAACCTACATTGTTCACGAAAAAAACGTTGCAAAAATCACGACGGTGGCCCAACAAATAAAACAGTTGTAGCCATTTAATTAACGCGGGATAAAAATGGCTAAACGGTGTCTGGTCCAGAAGGCTCAAAATAGCCTGGACCTGAACTGGTTAATTAATTTCATTACCAATGCTAAATTATCGGATATTTTTTTTTTAGTTTAGAAAATTGTGTTATTATTGGGATTTGTAAATAAATGTTTTATACTTTCTATGATTTTTTTTTGCACTTGTCTGACTCTGTAACAAATGTTTTTCTAATTATAGGTTCCATATTCAGTATTTTTGTCGTTTGGCGAGACGTATTGTGGAAGGGTGTATTCACATGTGCAGCTTTGATCAAGGTTTTTTATGCAGTTTTTTTAAGCCAAAACCAGGAGTGGATCATCAAGGTAGAGAAAGTATAACGGAGATCTACTACTTCTCTTAATTCAATATAATTTTTTGAAAATTGTATTTTTAATGTCCCTCACCAATGATTTATGGTTGTAAACACTTAGATTCTTAGGGTTCGCCCACATGTAGCGGAAATGCTGCATAATTCCTGTCCGGAATTGCAGACGGAAAATATGCAGCAGAATACCGTAGCAACAAAGTGGGTGAGATATAACAAATCTCATCCACATGCTGTGTAAAATCTCCGACCAGAAATTAAACTGTGGTTCGTATTTTTTGTACATGTCAATTCCTGCTGCGGAAAGTGGACAGAATTGCTGCGTACGCACCATTTTCTGCAGTAAAAACGCAGGAAATGGTGCGGTATTTCCGCAGCAGAAATCCTGCTAGTTTCCGTGGAATTGCTGCAGAAATTTTCTGCAGCAATTCCGTTACGTGTGGACAAGCCCTAACATGTCACATTTACAAGATTATAAATCAAAAACATTCAATCAAAACTTGTCCAATAAATTTTCCCAATGATTTAATGACTTTAAATACATTATATCCGATTCTTTTAGTATTATAAACATTGAATATTAATCTATTCGTGTTTTTTTTCCATATTTTGTAACCAGTGGTTATTTCTATCAACGATTTAATTTATTTATATATTTTTGGTTATTTCTATGGAAGGTTTCATTTATTTATTAATTTTTACGTATTATTTGATGGAACCTGTAAAATGTTTACGCTGTACCTTCAGTTTTTTTTAGTAAAATAGTTTGTTGGAAATTTTTCTAAATTCATAACTTAGATGTAATAGATTACAGGTGAATCCTGTGTGTCAGGGACAGGCAGGACCCGCCGACACTGAACCCGTCAGTCCCGCAGGACTGACGGATTCAGTGTAAGGCGAACGATACAGCTGCTGTGTATAGAGACTACAGAACCGCTATATCTCAAAAAGTAAAACAAATTTTTAATAAAAACTATTTACAAAGTTACACTAATCACACTGACTAATCTATTTATTGAAAAAAAAATGCCCCCAAAGATTTACATAGCCTTTAAAGTTAATGGGTTCCGTCGAGTGTCGGTGGCGTCCGTGGTATTCCTATGACGGAGCGGAACGACGGAAATACCTAACACAGATGTGAATATAACCTTAAAGTAATTAACTATTTAAACAAACATATAATATTTATTTCCTGGCACACGGTTAATATAATATTTTTAGATATATTTTCTGACACTGTTCTACAACCAAACATTCTTCCAAATTCAGAGGCTGTTTTAAGACGGCTATATACATAACAATTATTATTTATAATTGTTAAAGATTATCATTACGTTATTTCCAGCTGATGGAAATCTGCTCCATTGCTGGGAACATTTATCATTCAGATTTAAAGAACATTCTCGCGGGTTAGTGGTAAAGGCTACAATCAGTGTTTCGTTTACTATCGTCCCAGTAAAATGCATGACGGGCAATTCAAAAGCGCGATAGTTCTTTTTATATATATTGATCCATATATATTGATCTACTATATGCCCCACCCTGACACAAATGATAGTAAAAAAAAATTGGACTGCTGGTTGTATTGTGAAAGTCTATGAGCCCGTACAGGAGCTCATAACCCCCTGAGGAAGCACTCACGGTGAAACGCGTGTAGGGGTCTTTGTGGTGGAGCGAACATTGGTTCATATAATTCCTTTTGCTGTTATGGGTAAGGCTGTTTTGAGCTATAGCTGCGTGCACTGACACTTTCTCCCGTTCCCCTTCCTATTTGTTAATAATGTTTACAGGGATTGGAGTTAATCAGCATGAGAACCCTCTGGGTCTGAAATAAAATCTTGCAGCAATCTAGTACAGTCCTTATATATAGATTTCTTACATGTCATCCAGCAAATTGTTTTGCTGCATAAAACTTTACTAGAGTCGTGTCTTTATATGTTTTTTTTATATATTGTTTGTTATATTTGTGTAATAAAATTGTCATATTTTTGTATACTTTTGGCTATATGCTCTGGTTCCTTCTATATGATTTAAGTATTTATGAAGCTGCCTATATGGTAAATTATGGGGGGGGGGGGGGGTGTTGGTGGTATAAACATTTTCCAGCCCTTAATAGAACTGCTTTTGGAGTTTATATTTTGTTTATATTAAATTAAGTTTATTATTATTTCCTTGTAAAAATAAAGTTAGGATGAAATAAAGTCTATTCAATAAGCCTCAGTGAATGTACACTGTACAGTAACTGAGTGCC